>NC_047521.1:18199728-18408207 GCF_902827115.2 Pseudochaenichthys georgianus | reverse complement strand
AAATGGAGAAAGGATCAAAAGAAGTTGGGTGACATATTCAAAAAAGAAGAACAGTCTTTTTTGTTTTTGTTGTCAACTTTTCTCTCCAAAACAAATTCATTTAACAAATGCAGGACTGTCGGATTGGAAAAATGCAAGTGCTGCTTTGACCAGCCATGAAAATAGTCCGGAACACCTGAACAATTTGGCGTCATGGAAAGAATTGGCAGTTCGATTAAAACAAGGTACAACAATAGACAAACAAGAGCAGGCCCTCCTTGAGGCAGAGAAGAGTCAGTGGAGAGCAGTGCTGACACGACTGGTTGCTATTGTACAGTCTCTGGCAGGGCGAAATATGGCATTGAGAGGAAAGACAGAAATACTCCACTCTCCTTCAAATGGAAACTTTTTGAAAGAGGTTGAGCTTTTAGCGCAGTTTGACCCAGTGATGAAAGACCACATCCACAAGATTAAAAGTCAAACATCCCACCACAGCTACTTGGGCAAAACCATTCAGAATGAGTTGATTGAATGCATCAGTGGAAAGATTCTATCAACAATAGTGCAAGAAATAAAGAAATGCAAGTACTTTTCCCTCATTTTAGATTGCACCCCGGATGTTAGCCACACTGAACAGCTGTCAGTAGTCATCAGAATTGTGACACTGGAAGAAGACCCCCAGATTAAAGAGCACTTCATGGGATTCCTAGTAGCAGAGGAGTCCACTGGTGAAAGTTTGTCCGCCCTGATTTTGAAGAGGCTGGAGGAGTTGCAGATTGCCTTTGATGACTGCAGAGGACAGTCATATGACAACGGCGCAAATATGAAAGGGAAGAACAAGGGAGTACAGGCCAGGCTACTGCAGTTGAACCCAAGAGCTTTATTTGTGCCTTGTGGGGCACATACACTCAATTTGGTCGTTGCTGATGCTGCCAAAAGCTCCAAAGATGCCATATCATTTTTTGGCATTGTGCAGAAGCTATACTGCCTGTTTTCTGCCTCTACACAGAGATGGGCCATCCTCAAGAAACATGTCAACCTTTCACTCAAAATGTGGTCAGAAACCAGATGGGAGAGCAGAGTGAAAGCTGTGGAGCCTCTGCGATATGAAGCCGCAGCTGTGAGAGAGGCACTGCTTGAGGTGAGAAACCAGGCCAAAGACCCAATCATCAGGATTGAGCCCAGTCTCTGGCAGAAGAAGTCGGGTCATTCCGCTTTGCACTGTGCACAGTGGTCTGGTATGACATTGCTAAGTCAAATTCAGCAGGTGAGCAAACTCCTGCAGTCCCAAACAATTGCAAGTGGATGTAGCAGTAAGTCTACTGAAAAAGACTGAAAAAGCTCTCGAATCCTACAGAGCCCACAGGCCTTTGTGGCTGCACAAACATCAGCCAAGGACATGTGTGAAGACATGATGTGGACGCAGTCCTTGTGCAAAAGCGGCTGAAGTCAAACAAAGAGGCACTTCTCATATGAGTCTCCTGATGAGCCATTGAGGGATGCCTTGCAAAATCTGGAGGTAACCTTCTTTAACGTGGTGGTGGATGCTGCAGTGTCAGCACAAAAGGAGAGGTTTACCACTCTTAAACATGTGCAAGACAAGTTTGGCATTCTGTACAACGTCCCAGACCTGCCACACCAAGAGCTGATGAAGCAAGCAGAGGCACTGCACACACCTTAAGCCATGGAGGGCAATCTGATTTGGATGGGAAGGAGCTGGCTCAGGAGTTGGAACATTTACCTTGACTTGCCATCAAAGAGCATGACAACTCTTGAGTTGTTGAAATTCATACACACAAAGCAGCTCACCGAAATATATCCCAACTTGTGTATTGCTCTGCGGATCAGTGCAACGCTACCAGTAACAGTAGCTTCAGCCGAGAGGAGTTTTTCCAATTAAAACTCTTGAAAACATACCTGAGGTCAACCATGGCTCAAGAACGCCTCAGTGGTCTGGCTGTAATCAGTATTAACCATGAGTTGGTGGTCAGATTTCATATGATGATGTGATTGAGACTTTGCAGCGAGGAAGGCCAGAAGGATTGCACTGTAAATGGAAACCAGTAGGAGCTAATATGTAGGCTAACCTTGTGTGATGATAGGGAGTGAATGTAAATAGTTCTTAATTTGTTATTGATGTTAGCATATTATATATTGATTATTGACATTCTTCTTAATTTCTTTGAAAGCAAATGTGCACATTCTTTTATTGTTTGTTATTATTGATTATTATTATTTATTATTTGTTTGTTAGCTAAGTTGTTTGTTTAATTCTTTAGTGTGACTTTTACATTTATTCTTAGCTCTTGTTCTTGCTTGTAATAATAAAGGTGCAGTACTTTACTGTATAACTGTTAAGATGTTTTGATTTTTTTTTGGTGGGGGGGGGGGGGGGGGGGCGCAGTGGTGAAGCTCGCCTTAGGGCACCAAATGTGCTAGGTCCGCCCCTGTTCCCCACCCCTGGTTAGAAGGATGGTCAATGTATGTGGTTTTTCATTTGTCTTTAGATATGGACAACAAGTTAATATAAGCAAGGCACAAACCTTGTGGCAGCCGTGGAAAACATTCCGTTTTCTTACACAGTCTGCTCATCTAGTGCACTTTGAGCGAGCCTCAGTGATAAAGACGTTAAGGCCTACTGGAATGATGTGTGATCTATTTTGTCTGGCAGGTTCAGCTTCATGAGTTTGTATCAATGCTGGGTTGGGAGTAAATGCTTGTTTTATCACTGATCAAATAAACCTTTTTTTCCAAGGCAAAATTGAAGTGTCATCTGTTTTCTTTCCAAAAGAACAAATCTTAGAGCCAATGGCAAACACCAAAGTATTTATTTAACTATTATAGTCATCAATCATTTTGTTTGGATCCAGTCGGTAAATGCGTGGACGCTGGCGTAGACACCAGGCTTGTTTTTCTCGCCACAGCCCACACCCCCAGCTCACCACCACCGCTGATGTACTTTGTGCCATTTTTCTCACACACCAAGGGTCCGCTTGAGTCGCCCGGTAGAGTAGGTAAAAACAGCAATTGAGAATATTTTCTGAAGAAGGCCACAGAGGAAAGGATCCATGCATCCGACACAAGTTTAATATGACTGATCACTGATGCCAATAAAGGTATATCTAATTATGGTTACCTTCAAGTAATGGATGATTTGTCGCTCCTTGTTAAGACATTTTAGATGTATACCTATAGCTTTGAAGGGTAGCTATCTCTTTCATGAGCAACTTGCATTGCATTGACACATTACATTACATGTCACTTGTTAGATGCTTCTATCCAAAGCGACTTACATAATCAATACTGTGAGCAATCCCCACAGGAGCAATTAGGGGGGGAAGTGTCTTGCCCAGGGACACAACGACATCTGACTGCAGTGGGGTTTGAACCTGTGACCCCTGATCCCAACACACAACACCAACGCACAACCCACTGCACAACACGCCTCCTACGACACCTTGATACTTCACATTTATAAACATACACACCTGACAGGCGTCGACGCCGCCCTGTAGAGTGCCTGCACAGAACATGCTGCTGTCAAATACATTTCTGTAGCCATCAAGAGTTTTACATTTCTCATCTGAGATCAGATGAACACGAGCGGTCAACAGCTGGTTGCTTATGTTATCTAAAAGGGGAGATTAAAGGGAATTTGTATGACAGCGAGAAACAAACAGACACAGAACTAAAGTACATTTTCTCAATGAAGACATGTCACAGTAGTAAAAGTGGAATAAAAATGATTTAGCTGTGTTAGTTTCAGCCTATAACTAAAAAAGGGTCTAATCATTTTTGTTATCCTGTTGCATTATGGAAATGTAGGATTCATTTGTCTTAAAGTGTATCCCAAACTAGGTGTATCCCAAACTAGAGACTAAAGACTAGAAGTATCTTGGCCTCTTTGAATCAGTTTTGACCATTGTGTTCTACTTTATGGATATGCGATACTGAAGTATAATTGTACCAAATAATCTGTTTATCTAACATTAAAGGACTTCTTATAAAGAGTTTATTACCCGGTTTCAGTAGCTCCCCATCCAGAGATCACACACTCCTTTCCAGCTGGGAAGGCCTGGTCCGGTAAAACACACCGCCTTCACAGAGAGGGTTTCCTTTGCACAGTAAGGGCTGTCCGTAACCTTGGAGCTTCAGCAGAGCTACACAGGAAATAAGTATATACATTAAAATATGCACATTAGAAAAAATACTATATTGGATATGTGTTACAAACCAATGTCGTAGTATTCAGCTTCGGGAGTGGACCTGTAGTTCTCATGAACAATGGTTTGTATAACTGGGATGGTCTGCTCCGTTCCTCCTGTTTTGATATGTTCAATCCTCCCATCACCACTTGGTAATCTAGATAAGATTTACTGAAAAAAAAATCAATATATAAGTAGGCTTGTAGAAGACATTGGAAATAGCAAACAAATGAAATGCCAAACCCACATGCAGTGTGCAGCAGTGAGCACCCAGCAGGAAGAGATGAGGCTCCCACCACAAAAGTGACTAAACTGAAAGTTGAAGCCTTTGAGTTTTATCTGCACCGACACCTGCCAGGGGTGGGCGCCCGGTTTTGTCTTTATACCCCCATGAATTCTGATCCTGGAATCAGGTAGGGATTTCCCACACTGAGAGAACTGTGCAGAGCCTGGAACTGGTTTTAGTGGTGTGGGTGGAGCAGTGTCTGAGAGTGAGGGACATCAGAGAAGAGTGAGCACGGTGCAGGAACACAAGACATACTGTATATGCTGTTTGTGTGTGTGTGTGTGGTGTGTGTGTGGTGTGTGTGTGTGTGTGGTGTGTGTGTGTGTGTGTGTGGTGTGTGTGTGGTGTGTTTGTGAGAGAGAGAGAGAGACATTTCCTCCACCAGAGCACTTCTTGACATTGCAGTAAGCCCACTGCAGTTTACTATCCTTTTTAGTAAAACACCAAGGCTTGTCATCCCCATCTGGGTTCCTTTAACATAGAATACATAATAATTAATGTATACAAATAGATACTGTTAATTTCATTTGTTTACATCCTATTACAAAAAAAGTATATTTGAAGAGATGTTTGAATGAACAGTATTGAAGTATTGATGATACATTTAAAATGTATTACATGACAAGTTTACATGGAGTTTTAGATTCTGAAATAAAAAACATATAATCTAAAGCTAAGGGTGATGAATTAGAAAGTTTTGGATTTAGAATTAACATTATATTAACTGACAATGTCCAATTTTTCTGCTTACTGTAAATATAATAATTATTTCCCAGATGCTATACTTATATACATGCTACAACTATTAGTATATATGTCACATTCTTTTTTTATGTAGATGAATTTGACTATACCTGCAGTGGTTGTTCTGTCCCAGTCCAGAAAGTTGAGTACATGATAAAAGGATCTTCCCCGTGTGAAACAATGAAATAGGAATGCCAGTCCAGACACTCCTTCCCATCTGCCATGCTGACGACTCCCCTGTATGTCTCTCCATTTCCCTCATAACAGTCAGTCGGAGCTACACAAGAAGATTGGGTGGTAAGAAAATGTAAAGAAAGCTCCAACTCTCACATACAATTACACAAGAATATTTGTGTCAAAAACACAAATACAGTCTTTTAAAAAGTACAATGTATAACACAAACTATAGAAAAGGACAAAGTTGTGGTAAAAGATAGTAATAACGTTATTTTTTTTTAAAAGTATTCTTTCTTTTAAAAGTCTTTACCAATTTCACAGAACCTCCCAGTATATCCATCGGGACAGAAGCAGCGTAAGCGGCGGTCACCTTTTCTGCAAGATCCTCCATTCTGGCACGGATTGGGTTCACAGACAGAACGTGGCACTGATACAGACACAAACAATGTAATGGTTTGCAAAAGCATCCCTAATGTAGCTTACACAATGTAGCTAAACTAAAATTACATTTAGTGAAAGATGGGCTTTGGGATACTCACCTAAATTGCAGTTGGTACCGTGGTAGGGAGGTCTGCACTTGCACTCATAATACGGGTGATTCTTTACATTCAGGACACAGTTACCACCACGACCACATCTGACGTTCTCACAAACATTTCTCACTATATATACAAAAAAAGTTAACAAAGGTATAGATTAGCCATGTGTGAACGTCATGCATAAACATTGAGATATTGCTGAAAGCTTTAAAGTCCATGAAAGAGACTACTGCAGGTTTTATAGCCCATCAAAATGGATTGACACACCTGATATACCATCAGAATAGTACAAAATGAGCATTGCTTTTCACAAAATCCCCACCTTTTTGACACCTGTTCCCTATGTAAGGCTCAGGACAGTAGCATTTGAACTCTGTATCAGATATACTTTGGCACGAGCCAACATTGTTGCAAGGGTTTGGATCACAACTATCTGGAAATGGAAGGATAAAGAATGAGTGATTGAGTTTAGAGGTAAGATGGAGACACATGTGCAATTGGTAATGTATAATTGTCCAGGGCCGCTTACTGGACTCCTCCATTAGGTCAAACAACCAGTCGCCTGCATCAAAAAAAGTGTTGGGGGAGTCGGTGGTGTAGTCATATCCATAGTCCACGTCTGCCAAGGACACAGAGCTGATTAAACAGGGGTGTCGCAACAAAATGAACAGACTTTTATCTAAATAAATCATCTATTAAATTAAAGCAGAGAAAACATTTGATATCCATTTTCAGAGAAAATAAAATACAAATCTAGCAATTTCTGGATGGGGCTGGAGCACTTAAGAGTGAAGTCGTTAAAGCAAATTGATGGAAATATAACAAACATATATAACTAAATACTTTAAAACAAGACAGTGAATACTGCGGTTGAATACTACGGTTGAATACTGCGGTTGAATACTGCGGTTGAATACATTAAAAGTACTTTTAATGCACTTTACAGAGTTTTGCGAGGTGAATTAAAACCACACCATTCTCTGTCATCTGAAGATTTATTGATATTCTTTATATCAAAAAAAGGAAGACACAATAAAATATCAACCATATAGCCCAAAAAATTACAAAAAAAGCATAAAACATAACCATTTTATCTTCAATCACAACTGGCGGCTAAGTGTAATATAGAAATCAGTATGCGTCACAGATACGAAGATGAAATGTGTCACCGCATCAACTGTAGAAAAGATTCTTACACATGTCATCAAGCTGGAATGACAAAAGCACAGGAGAGAAGAGATCACCACATTTCCTTGTCCTTCAAATGAAATCATCCTCTTTATGAAGATATTGAGAAATGTACCGTTATGGCATGTTGTCCGTGAACACTCAGTGCACTCAGGCATATGAGCAGGGCCCCTGCAGTCAGCATGGTGCGGTGTTTAACTCTCAGAGCCATGAGAAGACTGAGGATCGAGAGCATTATCTAGACTTTAATCCTAAAACCCTTGATATCAAACTCATCCCACACAACTGGTCAATATTTAGCCAGCTGCGTCGATTATGTCGAAATTGCTGGCTTGTTGCACCATGGTTTCATTTATTTAACCTCGTCTTACATCCTATATTTGCACGGCAACGTTAAAAGTCTTGTCAGCAATTACCCTTTATGAACCAATCAGAATTAAACTCAGCAGTAGTAAGTATTTAAAATGTATTTTTGTTCGTATAGGTAGAAGTCTTTTACTGGTATCTATGCATTGATTTATAATACATTGATACTTTACAGTATGTTAGTCGTTGGAGCAAGTTAAACATTTAAGAAACATTTTAGCTTATGAAATCAATTACATTTCCGGAAATATTTACAGCTAAGGAGCATGGTCGAGTCAGGAGAGATTGAGATTTCTTAATTTCTCCTAGCATAATGCATTCTGCATTCAATAAATGTTTTTGAATGACCAAACAAAACAAGATAAGAAGTTGGATGAGTTCCGGCAAGTTAGATACATGTGGCAAGCGTTGGCAGGGCTACAGGGAATGCAAGGAAAAAGTGTATCCATCATATTGCCTGCATATGTATACATATATATTATACAGCCATCAAACCTTATATTATACTATTATGTTCGATGTTACACGGAGTTTGGTCTCTTTCTTTGATCGGCTTAAACAAACTCTGAAATACATTTCTTGTTTTATGCATTTTATAATGATCTTTATTAACAGTTTCTGCAAGCATTCTTACAGTTATGTAATAACAGCACAGTGAGGTCAACATGAGTTTCAAGCTCTAAAAACATTTGAGGTAATGTGTGGGTGGAGTGAGAGCTTTGACAATCTTTTTTATTATAACACATTTTGTTACAAAAGAAAAGTGTATTGTTGATAAAACAGTACAGGAGTCAGTAATGTTGCAGCATGTCTGATGTCTCATATACACTACAGTATGGCCATTTTTACGAGAGTAAATAATGAGAAATCTAGTCGACAAATTGGCCGACGTTGGCGTAGACCACCGGGTTTGTACTCCTTTCCGCAGCCGTCGGCCCAGCTCACAACACCGACCACATAGTGAGTCCCATCACGCTCACACACCAGAGGGCCACCCGAGTCACCCTGCAAGGACAAACAACAATGTTATATCTTTGTGTGTTTAAGGCTAGACTTTCTGAACCTTATGCAAGAACAACATGTTCTCCTCCCTGTCATATGTGGATAGGGGAGGTAACAATTCATGGATACAATAAGATCATTCCTGGACTCAATTCATCCCATCTGCTGCCCTTTAAATTAGGACACTATTGGACCCATAATATACAATTTGGGTTTAAATTACGAGATGTATGTAAGGAGTAAGAACAAGAAAATCAACCAAGAAAACCAGAAAACCTAGTGCAGATGAAAGACCATCTGCATGCACGTGTTCCTAGGGTTACTTTATGAGTTGAATAGAAACACTTAAATACACTGTAATCGCTCCACCAACCTTCTATTGGTTTTCCCAGTATATCCATCGGGACAGAAGCAGCGTAAGCGGCGGTCACCTTTTCTGCAAGATCCTCCATTCTGGCACGGATTGGGTTCACAGACAGAACGTGGCACTGATACAGACACAAACAATGTAATGGTTTGCAAAAGCAACCCTAATGTAGCTTACACAATGTAGCTAAACTAAAATTACATTTAGTGAAAGATGGGCTTTGGGATACTCACATAAATTGCAGTTGGTACCAGTGGTAGGGAGGTCTGCACTTGCACTCACAATACGGGTGATTCTTTACATTCAGGACACAGTTACCACCACTACCACATCTGACGTTCTCACAAACATTTCTCACTATATATTTTCATCAAAATGGATTGACAACACCTGATACCATCAGAATAGTACAAAATGAGCATTGCTTTTCACAAAATCCCCACCTTTTTGACACCTGTTCCCTATGTAAGGCTCAGGACAGTAGCATTTGAACTGTGTATCAGATATACTTTGGCACGAGCCAACATTGTTGCAAGGGTTTGGATCACAACTATCTGGAAATGGAAGGATAAAGAATGAGTTATTGAGTTTAGAGGTAAGATGGAGACACATGTACAATTGGTAATGTATAATTGTCCAGGGCCGCTTACTGGACTCCTCCATTAGGTCAAACAACCAGTCGCCTACATCAAAACAAGTGTTGGGGGAGTCGGTGGTGTAGTCATATCCATAGTCCACGTCTGCCAAGGACACAGAGCTGATTAAACACTGGGGTGTCGCAACAAAATGAACAGACTTTTATCTAAATAAATCATCTATTAAATTAAAGCAGAAAAAACCTTTGATATCCATTTTTCAGAGAAAAAGAAAATACAAATCTAGCCATTTCTGGATGGGGCTGGAGCACTTAAGAGTGAAGTCGTTAAAGCAAATTGATGGAAATACAACAAACATATATAACGAAATACTTTAAAATAAGACAGTATACCAGTGAATACTCATTTCCTGTGATATTGTCCTTGTACTTTATTGTTGTGTTTCTGTTTGTATGACTAAGTAAATATCTAATACAATTATTGTCACAATTCACATGTTATGTCACGTTTGTAGTTTTGTCTGTGTTGGTGTTTTTCTTGTCTTTGGGTTTCCTGTCTTATTGTGTTAAGTGTTCACTCCCGTTTCCTGCCTGTCTGCTTTCTGTCTGTTTCCCTCCCTGATTACCCGATTGTGTTCACCTGTTGTCCTTGTGTTTCTCCTCCCCTGCCCGGCTGTTTCTCGTTGTCATGATTACCCCTTCTTGTATTTAGTCTTGTCTAGTCTGTGTTCAGTGTTGGGTCATTGTTTGTTGGTGACGGAGTTCACCGGAGAGTGTTCTGTTCTGTATTTGTCATTTATCCTTTATCCTTGGAATAAAGGGTTTCTCAAAAGTTATCTGCATTTGGGTCCTGCTTCCTTCACTCATCCGTGACAGAATGACCCAACCAGGAATGGACCCAGCAGACAGTTTGTACGAGGTGAAGTACAAGTTAACATGCTTGAGGAATGACTTTCGATATGCCTCCAGTACTGAAGAGAGGCAGTCAGTTATTTCTGCGGCACGCCAGGAGGTAACCTCAAGGCCCTGGTTGAGGGAGTTGCTCCCCGAGTGGGTGGAGGACTTTTTGGGCAGCTTTGAGGTCAAACCTCTTTCCCGGCCTGCTAGCTCCAGGCATGCTAGTCCCCTGCCTCCCAATTCCCAACCTGACACCATACGTCTCGGCGTGTTCCGTCTGGAGTCAACCTCTGCTTCTTCCCCAGTTCCTGCTCCTGTCCAGGAGCCGTTCTCTGGAACTCTGGCTTTTGGAGGCTCACGGAGCCTCCAAAAGGCTCATAAGAGAGGGAGTCGCAAGTCCAGACTAGCAGCCCGAGCCCCAAGAGTCATGGTTCCAGCCCCGGCAGCCACGGTTTCGGCCCCAGCAGCCACGGTTCCAGTCCCGGCCCCAGCAGCCATGGTTCCTGCCCCAGTGCAGGCTCCCGCAGCCATGGTTCCAGCCTCAGTCCTGGCCCCTGAAGCCACGGTTCCGGCCCCTGAAGCCACGGTTTCGGCCCCAGCAGCCACGGTTTCGGCCCCAGCAGCCACGGTTCCAGTCCCGGCCCCAGCAGCCATGGTTCCTGCCCCAGTGCAGGCTCCCGCAGCCATGTTTCCGGCTCCAGGGCCGGCCCCAGCGGCTATGGTCCCGGCTCCGGGAGCGCCCTATACGGCCGTGTTTCCGGCGTCGAAGCTGGAGCTTATAGACAGGTTTCTGGCTTCAGCAGCCAGGTTTCTGGCTGCTATTCCGGTCCCTGCAGCCAGGGTTTTGGCCCCAGTTCTGGTCCCCGCAGCCATGGTCCCGACCCCAGCTGCCTTGGTTCCAGACCCGGATCTGGTCCCGGCTGCCACGGTCCCATCTCGGGTTCCCTCCTCTGGTTCCTCCTCGAGTCCCCTCTCTAGTTTCCCTCTCGAGTTCCCTCTCGAGTTCCCTTCTCTAGTTACTCTTCTAGTCCCTCCTCTAGTCTCTCCTCTAGTCCCCTCTTTAGTCTCTGTTCGAGTCCCCTCTCTGTTTCCATCTCAAGTTCCCTCTCCAGTTCCCCCTCGAGTCCCCTCTCGAGTTCCCTCCTTTAGTCCCTCCTCTAGTCCCTCCTCGAGTCCCCTCTCTAGTTCCCCTCTCGAGTTCCCTTCTCTAGTTACTCCTCTAGTCCCTCCTCTAGTTTCCCCTCTGTAGTCCCTTCTCGAGTCCCCTCTCTGTTTCCATCTCCAGTTCCCTCTCGAGTTCCCTCCTTTAGTCCCTCCTCTAGTCCCTCCTCGAGTCCCCTCTCTAGTTTCCCTCTCGAGTTCCCTTCTCTAGTTACTCATCTAGTCCCTCCTCTAGTCTCTCCTCTAGTCCCCTCTTTAGTCTCTGTTCGAGTCCCCTCTCTGTTTCCATCTCAAGTTCCCTTTCCAGTTCCCCCTCGAGTCCCCTCTGTAGTCCCTTCTCGAGTTCCCTCTCTGTTTCCATCTCGAGTCCCCTCTCCAGTTCCCCCTCGAGTCCCCTCTCGAGTTCCCTCCTTTAGTCCCTCCTTTAGGCCCTCTAGTCCCTCCTCGGGTCCCCTCTCTAGTTCCCCTCTCGAGTTCCCTTCCCTAGTTACTCCTCTAGACCCCTCTGTAGTCCCTTCTCGAGTTCCCTCTCTGTTTCCATCTCGAGTCCCCTCTCCAGTTCCCCCTCGAGTCCCCTCTCCAGTTCCCCCTCGAGTCACCTCTCGAGTTCCCTCCTTTAGTCCCTCCTTTAGGCCCTCTAGTCCCCTCTCGAGTCCCCTCTCGAGTCCCCTCTCGAGTCCCCTCTCGAGTCCCCTCTCAAATCCCCTCTCGTGTTCCCTTCTCTAGTCCCCTCTGGAGTCCCCTCTCCAGTTCCCCCTCGAGTCACCTCTCGAGTTCCCTCCTTTAGTCCCTCCTTTAGGCCCTCTAGTCCCCTCTCGAGTCCCCTCTCGAGTCCCCTCTCCAGTCTCCTCTCGAGTCCCCTCTCAAGTCTCCGCTCGAGGTCCCTCTCCATTCCCTATTCAAGCCCCTACGCAAGTGTCGTTGGAGGTCCCGCCGTCTACTCCCCTGCCGGGGGTCCTGCCAACCCTGTGTCCTGTGCCGTTGGAGGTCCCGCCGTCTACTCCCCTGCCGGGGGTCCTGCCAACCCTGTGTCCTGTGTCGTTGGAGGTCCCGCCGTCTACTCCCCTGCCGGGGGTCCTGCCAACCCTTTCTCCTGTCCCGTTGGAGGTCCCGCAGAATACTCTTCTGCCGGGGGTCCTGCCAACCCTTTCTCCTGTCCCGTTGGAGGTCCCGTTGGAGGTCCCGCCGTCTACTCCCCTGCCGGGGGTCCTGCCAGCTCTGTGTCCTGTGCCGTTGGAGGTCCCGCCGTCTACTCCCCTGCCGGGGGTCCTGCCAACCCTGTGTCCTGTCCCGTTGGAGGTCCCGCCGTCTACTCCCCTGCCGGGGTCCTGCCAGCTCTGTGTCCTGTGCCGTTGGAGGTCCCGCCGTCTACTCCCCTGCCGGGGGTCCTGCCAACCCTGTGTCCTGTGCCGTTGGAGGTCCCGCAGAATACTCCCCTGCCGGGGGTCCTGCCAGCTCCGTGTCCTGTGCCGTTGGAGGTCCCGCCGTCTACTCCCCTGCCGGGGGTCCTGCCAACCCTGTGTCCTGTCCCGTTGGAGGTCCCGCAGAATACTCTTCTGCCGGGGGTCCTGCCAACCCTTTCTCCTGTCCCGTTGGAGGTCCCGCCGTCTACTCCCCTGCCGGGGGTCCTGCCAGCTCTGTATCCTGTGCCGTTGGAGGTCCCGCCGTCTACTCCCCTGCCGGGGGTCCTGCCAACCCTGTGTCCTGTCCCGTTGGAGGTCCCGCCGTCTACTCCCCTGCCGGGGGTCCTGCCAGCTCTGTGTCCTGTGCCATTGGAGGTCCCGCCGTCTACTCCCCTGCCGGGGGTCCTGCCAACCCTGTGTCCTGTGCCGTTGGAGGTCCCGCAGAATACTCCCCTGCCGGGGGTCCTGCCAGCTCTGTGTCCTGTGCCGTTGGAGGTTCCGCCGTCTACTCCCCTGCCGGGGGTCCTGCCAACCCTGTGTCCTGTCCCGTTGGAGGTCCCGCAGAATACTCTTCTGCCGGGGGTCCTGCCAACCTTTTCTCCTGTCCCGTTGGAGGTCCCGCCGTCTACTCCCCTGCCGGGGGTCTTGCCAGCTCTGTGTCCTGTGCCGTTGGAGGTCCCGTCGTCTACTCCCCTGCCGTGGGTCCTGCCAACCCTGTGTCCTGTCCCGTTGGAGGTCCCGCCGTCTACTCCCCTGCCGGGGGTCCTGCCAGCTCTGTGTCCTGTGCCGTTGGAGGTCCCGCCGTCTACTCCCCTGCCGGGGGTCCTGCCAACCCTGTGTCCTGTGCCGTTGGAGGTCCCGCCGTCTACTCCCCTGCCGGGGGTCCTGCCAACCCTGTGTCCTGTGCCGTTGGAGGTCCCGCAGAATACTCCCCTGTCGGGGGTCCTGCCAACCCTGTGTCCGGTGTCGTTGGAGGTCCCGCCGTCTACTCCCCTGCCGGGGGTCCTGCCAACCTTTTCTCCTGTCCCATTGGAGTTCCCGCAGAAGACTCTTCTGCCGGGGGTCCTGCCAACCCTATATCCCGTGCCGTTGGAGGTTCTACCGGGGGCCCTGCCAGCCCCATGTCCATCACCGGTCTCGCCGGGGTTCCTGCCAACTCCTGGTCCTTTTCCGTGGGGGATCCTGCCGAAGCCTGTCCGACCGGCTCCGGTTTCTGTCCGGCCGACACCGGGTCCTGCCCGATCTCCGGAACTGGCCCATCAGCGCTTTCCAGCCCGGCCCCCTGAGAGCCGCGGTCTTCGCCCTCGTGCCCGGCCCCCTGAGAGCTGCGGTCTTCGCCCTTGGGCCCGACCCCCTGACTCTTCCTGCCGTTGCCCTCGGACCCGGGTCCCTGACTCTTCCTGCCGCTGCCTTCGGTCCTCCATGGTCCCCACCTTGGACTCTGTTTTGACCCCGGGCCGTCCGCCCGTGACCCCTTCCTGGTCCTCCGCTGTGTTCCTGGGCTGTCAGCCCAAGACCCGTCCTCCGGACCCCCTCCGCCCACCCTGCTTGGGGTTTTGGACTTTTTTGTTTTGTTTTTTTTAGGGACGTCTGGAATCCGTCCCTTGAGGGGGGGGTTCTGTCACAATTCACATGTTATGTCACGTTTGTAGTTTTGTCTGTGTTGGTGTTTTTCTTGTCTTTGGGTTTCCTGTCTTATTGTGTTAAGTGTTCACCCCCGTTTCCTGCCTGTCTGCTTTCTGTCTGTTTCCCTCCCTGATTACCCGATTGTGTTCACCTGTTGTCCTTGTGTTTCTCCTCCCCTGCCCGGCTGTTTCTCGTTGTCATGATTACCCCTTCTTGTATTTAGTCTTTTCTCTGTCTGTGTTGGGTCATTGTTTGTTGGTGACGGAGTTCACCGGAGAGTGTTCTGTTCTGTATTTGTCAGTTATCCTTGAAATAAAGGGTTTCTAAAAAGTTATCTGCATTTGGGTCCTGCTTCCTTCACTCATCCGTGACAATTATAATCAGAAACAAGGATACAGTTTTAAGAATATATACTGTATGTTATTTAACCACATCTGTCACTTCTTCTTCTGCTTTGGGTTTACTGGCAGGCCGCAAACAACTTCACGTCGTATACTGCCTAAGCCCCCAGGATGTGCTCCGGACTCTGTGCCCAACATTCGTTTTGCCATAATGCGCCAATGAGCAGCTCTCATAGGAAAGAATGTGACCCCGCCTCCCACGCTGTATCCAGTTCTTATTATACATCCATGATGGCATTAATTTGGCCTCCAGTGAGACTGTAAGGAATCTTGGTGTTATATTTGATTAGGCATATCTTGCATATCTTGCCTCAAAACGATGCAAAGAAACTAGTCCATGCATTTGTTACTTCTAGGCTGGATTATTGTAACTCCTTATTATCAGGGAGTACCAAGAAGTCAGTTAAGTCGCTTCAGCTGATTCAAAATGCTGCGGCTCGTGTACTAACCAGAGTTAGGAAAAGGGACCACATTACTCCTGTTCTGGCTGCCTTACACTGGCTCCCTATAGAACACAGGATATAGGCCCTTAATGGGCAGGCGCCATCTTACTTTAAAGAACTCATTATACCCTACTGTCCTACTAGGGCATTGCGTTCCAAGAATGCAGGGTTGTTGGTTGTTCCTAGAGTCTCTAAAAGTACAATGGGAGCCAGAGCCTTTTCTTATCAAGCTCCACATTTGTGGAATCAGCTTCCAGTTTGTGTTCGGGCGGCAGACACCCTATCCGTTTTTAAGAGTGTGCTTAAGACCTTCCTTTTTGATAAAGCTTATAGTGATAAAATAAAATAATCTAATAAGAGTGCATTGACGTAGATACGTTGTGCCTCTTCACCTATACATTTTAGTTCTTACTCTTTAAATCCTAAAAACTTAGATCTTATATTTAAAACTTTATCCAAAAACCTTTCCCCTCTATGACCTCTCGAGGTTCTATTAGAGGGTAACAGGTTGCAGAGAACGCCTAGTCCAGCACTGGGAGTGTGGAATGTAGCCACTGACCTACTCCTATACCTCTAACCAATTCAGGTTCCATTGGGGACCTCTCTCCCTGCGTGTGCCTCTCCACCTCTGTTTCCTACTTCTTACTTGCTACCCTTTTCCCTCGACCTATTCTAAGGGAGTGCATGTATGTAGACACGTTAGTTTAGCTGCTATAGGCTTGGACTGTTGGGGGGGGCACCTTACTCCGTCTTTCTGGCTGTTTGTACCTGTGTACTCTCATGTTCCGATTAACCCAGCTTCTCCCAAATCTCTTGTTTGTGTCCATATTATACGCCGGGATCCTGAGTCGAGGCTAATCCTGTTGCTGTGGTCCTGTGTCTTGGATCCTCTATCCCGAGTTCTGGAGTCGTGGCTGAACCTGTCTCTGCGATCCTGCCTGACTCTCACCATACTACTTCACTGATGGCTCCCACAAGATTGCTGACATCCTCGTGGATTCATTTTCTTATTATAGACACATGCATTTCCAAACATTTGGTCTACCTATGTTGTAAATGTATTATATTTTCGATTTACACACGGCATCTATTGCACGTCTGTCCGTCCTGGGAGAGGGATCCCTCCTCTGTTGCTCTCCCTGAGGTTTCTCCCATGTTCCCTTTAAACTGTGGGTTTTCTCCGGAAGTTTTTCCTTGTACGATGTGAGTGTCTAAGGACAGAGGGTGTCGTGTTGTCATACTGATATTCTGTACAAACTGTGAAGTCCACTGAGACAACATTTGTGATATTGGGCTATATAAATAAACATTGATTGATTGATTGATGATACTGCCACCCGAAGTCCCCGGCCGGAATTCCCCGGAGTTGGGGACTGGCTTCAGTAGAAGCTGCTGGGACTCCCATTATTGTGTGTGTGTGTGTGTGTGTGTGTGTGTGTGTGTGTGTGTGTGTGTGTGTGTGTGTGTGTGTGTGTGTGTGTGTGTGTGTGTGTGTGTGTGTGTGTGTGTGTGTGTGTGTGTGTGTGTGTGTGTGTGTGTGTGTGTGTGTGTGTGTGTGTGTGTGTGTGTGTGTGTGTGTGTGGCCTAGCATTACTATCCTTGTGGGGATCTGTTTACACAGTCACGTGTGAGGACTCGTCTCCCTTATGGGGACATAATGGAGGTCCCCATGAGGGGAATAATTCATTTTAGGGTGAAAACTTGGTTAGGGTAAGGGTAAAGGCACGGACACACTAGGCCGATTATCGGCGTCGGTGGGCGTCAGGCCCGCACTGTCGGGTTTTTCCGGCCGTGCCGACGCCTTTTCGGCCGTAAAAACCAGTCGGCCAAAGGCAGTCAGCCAAATAAATCACACTGATTGGCTGTTCAGCTAGCGAATCAGTGCATAAGAAGCGAAACGGAAGTGAGGGACCCAAACAAACTATTAAGAAGGCAAATCTGAGATTTCATTTAACTCTCGACACAGGTTCAGGAAAGCCCCATGAGCTTCTAGTTGTAGAGTGAAAATGGAACGCACACGCTATTTGTTGTTTGTTTATATCACGCAGTCTGTTCTTCTTCTCTCGGTTATCACGCAGTCTGTCTTCCGGTTGTTGCCTCTTTTGAATGACGAATACACACTACCGCCGCCTGCTGGTACGGAGAGTTATTGCCACTCATGCATGCGCAGTTCGTACGTGCTTTTTGGCCGTCGGCTGAAGTCTTTGCGGTGTGTTCCAGTGTGTCACATGGCCAAAACGCAGAGACGCGAAGCGACGCAACAGTCGGGGTCCATCTGTGTCAGTTCTTTGTTGTCAGATTGGTGTGTCCGGGCCTTAAGGGTTAGGGTTAGGCATTTGTTGGTTATGGTTAAGGTTAGGATAAGTCTCCAGGAAATGCATGTAAGTCAATGTAATGTCCCCTGAAATTATGTATGGCATGTGTGTGTGTGTGTGTGTGTGTGTGTGTGTGTGTGTGTGTGTGTGTGTGTGTGTGTGTGTGTGTGTGTGTGTGTGTGTGTGTGTGTGTGTGTGTGTGTGTGTGTGTGTGTGTGTGTGTGTGTGTATTTTTTACCTCCAGTACATTTCCTAACATTACAGTAGCTCCATTTAAGTGTGCCATTATTGTTGATGAAGCACCAGGGCTGATCATCTCCATCAGGGTTCCTTGGAAACAGACATTTTAAAACATACATTAATACCACTGCATTAATATATACATTATATTACAAGTTATTCTTATTTATGCATTTTATCAGCCTATTTATTTTATTGCATTGCGTTTATAAGGAATTATTTTAATTATTAAAGCATTTAATGACATTTTGTCTGGAAGTGTGTCCTTCTTTACATGCTTGCTTTACTAGCTTTTTGTCCAGTTCAGCAGCTCAATGGTTTGCTTTCCCCTGTTGTAATTATAGAAGTTGTGTGTTTTATTGTTGTTTTAATGCCTAATTGAACAATCAGACCATGGAAAAATAGTTAAGAAGTATACTTTTGGCTAAGACTTGGACAATTACATTGATGTTAAGTAGTATTACATAAAACCAAGCTTAAAACTACATTTAAATCTGTGTGTTAATTGTTTTTCCAACATTGTGTATTTGTATACCAGCACTGGGGGGCGCTATAAGTTATATTTTTTCCAAACCTGGGCATGGTAGCTTTAAAGGCAAACATGAAATCAAATGAAAGCAGGAAAAAGTAAGATATATGAAGTCATTAATCTCCAGCTATCATTATGCTTTACCTTTAACACAATCTCTACCTCTATAATGGTAAGATTTTAACTATGTAACATTGAATATTATACTTAATCTAGTTGATCTTATTTATACTTGTCTGACACTTCTTTCCTGAGTAAGGCTCAGGGCAAAAACACGTGAAGCCCCCATTAGCAGCATGGTTACAGATTCCTCCGTTCAGACATGATTCTGGATAACAGGTGGAGCATGGAGACAGAAAAACATCAAATTCTTGCGTAATGAAATATCTCACATGCAGACTCATCAGTTACTTACCACACAGACAAATCAGTCAGGAGCGGAGTGCAATTGATGTATTTGCATCAGTAAAGCCTTGATCATTACATTACATTACATTGCATTTAGCTGACGCTTTTATCCAAAGCGACTTACAATAAGTGGGTTCGACCAACAAAATACAAACTTGAAGAAAACAGAATCATATAAGTACATCAGGTTTCATAGAGCAAAAACATTTCAAGTGCTACTCAACTGGCTTTAGATAAGCCAGTCCTTTATTAGTATATAAGTGCTTTGTTAATAGTTCTATCGCTCGAAGTGGAGTCGAAAGAGATGAGTTTTCAGTCTGCGCTGGAAGGTGTGTAAGCTGTAAGGGACTGAGAGGCAGAGTAGTGGGAGACACCTACATTCCCAATAGGTGGCTCCACCCGCTTCCAATTAACAGTATTGGGAGCAGGTGTGGAGACCTCACACCTGGTGCTAATCACTCCCTCAAGGGAGTCAAAGCACCGAGAGTTGCTCAGTTGTGTGTGGCACATGGAGGGAGCAGGAGACTCCCAGCGTGAGGAAACAGTTTGTAAGCTGGTAAGTCGGTTAGCGGCCCGGCTACGTTAGCCTTTATATAGTTAAAGGTATTTTTAGCAATAAAGCCTCTTTTTTGGACTTGAACACTGCCTCTGTCGTGATTGCTGCACTACCACTTTTCTCTTTATCTGCCCAGCCCTGTTACACTGGTGGAGAATGCGGGCATAAGGACTCTAGTGGTGGTGTTGCAGTTAGTGTATTTCGGTTTCAAAATAGAGGATGTACTAAGGGAGTTTGTGCGTATTTCCACTGAGCAGCAGACTCTGCAACGGCAGATGATACAGGAGCAGCAGAAACAGAATGCGCTTCTCCATGTGGAGGTCCAAAAATGCCTAACAGCAGCCTCTCCTATCCAGAGGGAAGCAACCGTGCAGCCTAACCCAGGTTGATTCATCCCCAAAATGACGGAGAGTGATGAGATAGAGGCCTACTTAACAGCCTTTGAGCGCACTGCTGAAAGAGAGGGCTGGCCAAGGTACTCCTGGGCTGATCTGGTTGGACCATTCCTCCTGGGCCCGGCACAGCAAGCTTACTTCGACCTCCCTCCTGACCAAGCAAAGGACTACGTCGTCTTGAAAAGGGAAATCCTGGCAAGGTATGGCTACAGCTTAGCAGCTAGAGCCCAGCGGTTCCATGACTGGAAATACAAGCCAGAGTTGTCAGCCAGGGCCCAGATGTATGACCTAGGCCGGGTAACCAGAGCCTGACTGACATGCAACCCCGAAAAGTTGAGTGTTTTAGAGAGGATAATGATGGACAAATATATTCGGTCTCTGCCCTATGAGACCAAGAAAATGGCAAGCCAGCAGAATCCAGCCAGTCTGGATGAGTTGGTTAAGAGCCACATGGTCACAGCGGACCTGCTTAAGTCCACACGACCAGACACCGAGTGGGGCCGGAAACTCAGTGGGGAAGCATCACGGACTAGACGGGCACGAGAGCCGCGATGGGAACCAGAAGAGGTAAGGCGACGACAGTCCTACCTGCCAGAGGGCCAGCCGCATTGCTACCAGTGTGGGGAGATAGGCCACATTGCCCGGGACTGCACAGGGAAGGATGAGCTAATGCTGACCGCCAACTCATCTGGTGCAAGGCCCTGCCACCTTCTTGACTCTTGCTGAGTACAGGAAAGCTCCCTGGCTCAAATGATACCAGTCAAGGTAAATGGAAAAGATGCAGAGGCGCTAGTGGACTCAGGAAGTGTGGTGTCCCTCATTCAACCCCACCTCCTCGACCATTTGCCAACTGAAGAGACTGTGCCCGTTTCCTGTGTCCATGGGGTGGTTCCTTCCCTACCAGTCCCAGTCTTGGTCGGGCGAGACTGCCCACTCAACACATCCTCACTCCCAGGTCGGCCTATGTTGACGTTATGTCAAGTCCCCTGCCGGCTTTTTCTAACGCAAGGGGGGGGGGGCCTTAGAGTCCATTTTCAACGCAAGGGGAGGGCCCTTAGCGTCCATTTTCATCTTTCCGGGATGTCCATATGCTTCTATGGACGCTCATATGCTTCTATGGACGCTCATGGAAGCACGGCATTTGTTTGTGTCGACTGCCCTTAAAGGCAATGAGAGCGTCCATTCTCATTGGATAACGGAGAATTGTACACCCGGAAGTAAGTATTCCCCTTACTGACGATTGATTTTACAGTGATATCTGCACTACTCATCGACTAAAAAAACACCAGATTATCCTTGTTAATTACACAACATTGATTGGTTTAAATTGTGTGCAATGCTTTTGTATTTTTCCCCTTCGATTCGGAGAAACAAATATTTTTTCGGAGTAAAGGATGGCAGAAGACACTACACTACCCAGAATCCCCAGCTATCGTTTGGACTACACCATGTGCTCTGTTTGACGTCACGTGATCTTCAAATTTCACCTTGCAGAAAAAAAACATGGCCGAACTTCGTTTTATTCTCGGTGGAAAATGCCTATTTTAAAGTTAGTTTGGCCATTAAAATGCGTTTTGATGTCATTTGATGCGAGAAATATGAGTTGTTATTTCAGATTGTGTGCAGTGGATGTACATGATCTTTAGTTTGCTAGTTATTACGAAGATTACTTCAGGAAATTGCGTCCAACGTTTTCATTGTTACCAAGGTGGTTGCTAGGGACGCTGCTATCGATATTATTTCTGTTATGTTGTGTAACTGTTTAATGGTGTTATCTTTATTGCTACCCCCTTCCCCGTCAATGTATAGTGTTGGTCCACAGCGCAAACGTATTAGTTTAACAAAATCCGCATCTAAAGATACGTTATTTTCCCCTGTGCAATTCCAGTCTCACATCTCAGAGCACATTGTCATTAACAAATACCGGAAACAGACCGAAAACATTTAAAAAAAATAAAATAATACCTTATTCCGAGTGTGCTTGCTTTTCTTTTTGAAAGTCATCACATACCGGCATTGTAATACACGGTTCGGCTGCATTAAATATTACATATCTGCCGTAGTTCTGTATTTATAGAGCCCTGATGAGAAGACCTCTAGACAAACATGAGGAACTGAAAACGTGACGTGGATCATAAATATATCAGCCATTAAACAACATCTTACATTTCTTTTCACACAATACGTCTCCTTGCAGTATCAACACTAATTCGGCTGACTTTTATATTTGATCCAATTGGTAGATAGGCTGTATTTACACCATAAAGGTGCACAGCTGATATAAAGGGACACCTAGTGGTTAAAGCATGTTATTGAATTTCATTATTTTTATTATTAGATATTAATAGGATCCTTATAAAGTATATTCATTACTCGTTATTCTCTACTAATAGTTAATTAAAGACTGTATATAATGACTATTTTGCACATCCCGTTCAAGATTTTCTAAGGTTTATTGACATATCATATAGGCCTACACAACTATGGTGTAGTTCTGCACTGAATGAAAAACTTGGGTTCCTCAACAGTGCATGACAAGACATCTATCAATATGTGTGCATACCTCCAGCAATGTTAACTATGTTGAAGCACTTATTTTAACTGATATTATACATAATGTATTATACTCTTATAAGATGTATGTAGATATTTCATCTCCGGCCTTGTCAGGTATTGAACAATCAATAAATAAAGAACACAAAATTGTTAAATATAAAACACAGAATTTGTATGATTATACTAAATGATTTACAAATAAACACCACTGCATTACAACTGTTACACATGCTGATGTAACGCAAATGTTCCAACTTGGGATCAATAAAGTATATTTTAACTTAAGCTGATCGATGGCTCCTGCCATATTTGCAAAATTTGCCTCTGAAAATTGACAAGTGCATGTTTCAGGCTCATCAATTAATGTAATGTAATGTAATGTTATCAATGAACAAGAGGAGGGGTCACAAACATAAGACCAGCTGTTAAATAAAGCTCTTCTGACATTAGCTGGCATGTGTGTATATATATTAATGCTGCCCATTATGGGCACGAGCAATTTTCACCCATTTATTAATTATATGTTAAATGTGAGTGTTTCCTATCCCCTAAACCTCCAGGGATGTACACAGTTTAATACTGGCAACTTCTTATTATGGGAAATACGAAAACGTCTTTTAAAACTACAACTCCCAGTAGAGACGTGCCATATAGAGAACATGTTGCGAAACAGAATAGCCAGCATGTGTAGTTCTGGGGACGGGGTGGGGGAGGGGGGGACGCGGTGGACCCGTTCAAATCCAGTTTTGAACAGTCTGCCGTGGTTCCATCCCATTTCAAGTGCTGTTCGAGGCTCGGTAACCCTCGGAGCACACTCTCCAATCACAGAGCTTGAGGACTATCACGGGGTTTGTCAAACAGAGCACATGGTGTAGTCCAAACGATAGCTGGGGATTCTGGGTAGTGTAGTGTCTTCTGCCATCCTTTACTCCGAAAAAAGATTTGTTTCTCCGAATCGAAGGGGAAAAATACAAAAGCATTGCACACAATTTAAACCAATCAATGTTGTGTAATTAACAAGGATAATCTGGTGTTTTTTAGTCGATGAGTACGTAAAATCAATCGTCAGTAAGGGGAATACTTACTTCCGGGTGTACAATTCTCCGTTATCCAATGAGAATGGACGCTCTCATTGCCTTTAAGGGCAGTCGACACAAACAAATGCCGTGCTTCCATGAGCGTCCATAGAAGCATATGAGCGTCCATAGAAGCATATGGACATCCCGGAAAGCTGAAAATGGACGCTAAGGGCCCCCCCCCTTGCGTTGAAAATGGACTCTAAGACCCCCCCCCCCTTGCGTTGGAAAAAGCCGGCAGGGGACTTGACATAACGTCAACATAGGCCGACCTGGGAGTGAGGATGTGTTGGCCCACTATACAAGCGCCTGCGGCACCAGAAGGAGGTGAGTCCCAAAAAGCCCAAGCGTGCCAAAGGAAAGCGAGAGAAAGGACAAATTGCCACCCAGGGTACGTCTCCTCAGCAGTTCCCCAAAGTTGTGTGTGCTGTGCCGGAGGAGCAGAGAGGCAACCAATCTTCCAGTGCAGACGAGGCAAATGATAACCCTTTTGTTGCTTTCCCGGGAGACCTAAGCACAGGTGATGAGGAGGGTGAAGTCTCATAGCTTCCAAGTTTGAAGGGCCAGTTCGGGACCGCCCAGATGGAAGACACCAATCTGTTGCATGCACGCAGCAATGTTATGAAAATAGAGGGAAAACCAGTTCCAGGAGTAGGTGAGCTTACATGTCCTCATTTCCTAATAAAAAATAATCTGTTATACTATGCCAAAGAGATTGAAGGTCAGCGAAGAGACTTGTTGATTGTCCCAAAACAATATGTGTCCACAGTGTTGTATCTGGCTCACAGCCATGTCCTAGGGGCACACCTAGGGGTTGAGAAGACAAGGCAGCGGATTGGGAGCCGGTTCCACTGGCCAGGGGTGGTAAGAGCTATAGTGGATTATTGTCGCACCTGTGTTGAATGTCAAGTCCCAAGCCACACTTTAAAAATCCCCTAATACCTCTACCGATAATCGATGTACCGTTTTCTCGCATTGCCATGGACTTAGTGGGACCGCTGGTGAAGTCTGCCAGGGGACATCAGTATATTATTGTGATCCTTGACTATGCAACCAGGTACCTGGAGGCCATTCCCTTGAGGAACATGACAACAAGAGTGATTGCACGGGAGCTGCTTCACCTGTTCAGCCGAGTTGGGATTCCTAAAGAGATGCTAACAGACCAAGGCACTCCCTTCATGTCCAAGATAATGAAGGATCTCTGCAGGCTCTTCAAGGTAAAGCAGCTTCGTACATCTGTCTACCATCCTCAGACAGACGGATTGGTAGAACTCTTTAACAAGACGTTGAAATCCATGTTAAAGAAGGTTGTTGACAAGGATGGTCGTAACTGGGACCAGCGTCTGCCCTATGTCCTGTTTTCAATCAGGGAAGTTCCACAGGCTTCAACCGATTTCTCCCCCTTTGAGCTGCTGTACGGCCGACAGCCCAGAGGACTTCTCGACATCGCGAAGGAAGCCTGGGAGGAGCAACCAAGCCCCCATCGGAGCCTGATTGAGCATGTAGAGATGATGCAGACGCATATGAAAGATGTTTGGCCCATGGTCAGAGAGCACATGGCTCAAGCCCAAGAAGCCCAGAGGAAAGTGTATAACAGAGGTGCCCAACCGCGTGAGTTCCTGCCCGGGGATAAAGTGCTTCTCCTGGTCCCACCACAGAACACAGATTCCTGGCATCGTGGCAAGGTCCCTATGAAGTGGCAGAGGAGGTGGGACCAGTCAACTACAAGGTACGCCAACCTGGCCGTCGCAAACCATCCCAAATATACCATGTTAACCTGTTAAAGAAATGGTACGCCCGAGAGGCACTGCTGTGTTGTGATTCCCCGGTTGTGTCGCCCTCTTCTCCAGACCATGAGGTGGCCGAAGTTGAATACGGTCCAGGGCTGTCCAAAGCTCAGTTACAGCAAACCAAGGAACCGGTTCAGCAGACTTTGGACGTGTTCTCACTAGGACCTGGACGCACAACGATGGTGGAACATCAAATCCACACAGAGCCTGGCCAAAAGGTAAAGATGCGGCCCTACCGGGTGCCGGAGGCAAGGCGGGCGGCCATTGAGCAAGAAGTGCAGAAAATGCTGGCTATGGGGGTGATTGAAGAATCTCACAGTGAGTGGACCAGCCCTGTCATTCTGGTTCCTAAGCCAGACAAAACCAACAGGTTCTGTAATGATTTTAGAAAATTGAATGAAATCTTCATGTTTGATGCATATATAATATGATATATGCATATCATATCAGGATAGATGAGCTAATTGATCGGCTTGGGGAAGCCAGGTATATCAGCACTCTGGACTTGATGAAAGGGTATTGGCAGGTCCCACTTGAAGCAGCCTCAAGAGAGAAGACGGCCTTCGCCACCCCCACAGGGCTGTACCAATATACTGTGCTTCCCTTTGGGCGTCATGGAGCACCAGCCACGTTCCAGAGACTGATGGACAAGGTTCTGAGGCCACATCGTGAGTATGCAGCTGCCTATTTGGATGACGTTGTTATCCACAGTGACTCATGGGATAGCCATCCATCTCATAAGGCTTGCAGCAGTGCTGGAATCTCTCCGCAGGGCGGGCTTGACAGCCAATCCAAGAAAATGCAAGCCTGGACTGGAGGAAGCCGAATATCTGAGCTTCACCATTGGGCGGGGCAACGTTAGACCACAAGAAAGGAAGGTTCAGGCGATCCAGGACTGGCGACGGCCGTCAACAAAGAAACAGGTGAAAACCTTCTTGGGTCTGACTATTGCCGTTTCAACCCAAACTTCTCCACAGTAGCCTCTCCCCTTACAGACCTGACCAGAGACTCACAGCCGCTAATGCTCAAGTGGACAGGAGAGGCTGAACACGCCTTTAAGGGACTTAAGAGGGCTCTCTGCGCACGGCCGGTGTTGGTGACCCCAGACTTCAGCCGGGGGATGATTGTGCAGACGGATGTGTCAGAGGTGGGCATAGGAGCAGTACTATCCCAGGAGGTTCACGGTGAGGAACACCCCGTCATGTATATCAGCCGGAAGCTGAACACAAGGGAACAAGGGTATGCTACTTTGGAGAAAGAAGGCCTAGCAATAAAATGGGCGCTTGAGCGCCTCCGGTATTACCTCTTGGGACGTCACTTCACTCTGGTAACTGATCATGCCCCACTGATCTGGATGGCAAATAAAAAAGACACAAACGCTAAAGTAGGAAGGTGGTTTGTGTGAGAGAAACTTCTGCTCAGCAATGTTGATGGAAGAAATGGAAGCTGGAACCCGCTTTATATCAAACACCTGAGTTTATTGAGAGCCACGGCCGGAGCATTGGCAAGGTTTCCACACGACTTCCTCATGTAAATCCCAAGCCAACACTGCCCATTTCAGAGCAGAACAGTGCAATTCTACACAGAGAATATAGGAGTGGCCTATATTCGCGCTCTTTCGATCCTAATCGATATAACACATGTTTAGAGACAAAGAAAGTCTGTTAAAGTCATCTGCGTGCATGGTCCACACTCCCCCAAAGGAAGGCAGGACCTTTGACCTGTGCCCTGCTCTAAGTTGCAGGCAGGACACATAGGAAAACACTAAAATTCTCCCCTGCACAGATGTCATTAAAATATTCTCTAACAGATTGTCTCACTACAAGAGTTTAACTTCTCTATCATCCACAGAGCCGGAGCCAAGCATGGGAATGCAGATGCCCTGTCCCGTAGAGATGCCCTGTGGACCATGGTCATCTCTCTTCGGCCAGAACTGAAGGGGGGGGGGTGTAAGGGACTGAGAGGCAGAGTAGTGGGAGACACCTACATTCCCAATAGGTGGCTCTACCCACTTCCAATTAACAGTATTGGGAGCAGGTGTGGAGACCTCACACCTGGTGCTAATCACTCCCTCAAGGGAGACAAAGTACCGAGAGTTGCTCAGTTGTGTGTGGCACATGGAGGGAGCAGGAGAGTCCCAGCGTGAGGAAACAGTTTGTAAGATGGTAAGTCGGTTAGCGGCCCGGCTACGTTAACCTTTATATAGTTAAAGGTATTTTTGAGTTTAACAGCAATAAAGCCTCTTTTTTTGGACTTGAACACTGCCTCTGTCGTGATTGCTGCACTACCAATGTTCTCTTTATCTGCCCAGTCCTGTTACAAAGCTTTCTGCTGTCCTGATGTCAATGAGGAGCTCATTCCACCATTTTGGAGCCAGGATAGCAAACCCACGTGTTTTTGCTGATGGGAACTTGGGTCCCCCTCGCAGTGAGGGTGCAGCGAGCTGTTTGGCTGATGCAGAGCGGAGTGCAGGTGCTGGGGTGTACGGTTTAACCATGTCCTGGATGTAGGAAGGGCCAGATCCATTTGCAGCATGGTACGCAAGTACCATTGTCTTGAAGTGGATTGAATTCTAGCAGTTACCGGAAGCCAGTGAAGGGAGCGGAGGAGCGGCGTGGTGTGGGAGAATTTAGGAAGGTTGAAGACCAGACGAGCAGCTGCATTCTGGATGAGCTGCAGAGGTCGGATGGCACATGCAGGTAGACCAGCCAGGAGGGAGTTGCAGTAGTCTAGGCGTGAGATGACGAGAGCCTGGACCAGAACCTGCATCGCTTTCTGGGTCAGCTGGGGACGTATCCTCCTGATGTTGTAAAGCGTGTATCTGCAGCAGCGGGTTGTAGCAGCTATGTTTGTAGTGAAGGACAGGTTGTTATCTAGGGTCACACCCAGATTCCTTGCAGTCTGAGTCGGGGAAACAATAGAGGTGCCGATGTTGATTGTCAGGTCAAGAGTGGGACAATCTTTTCCCGGAAGGAAAAGCAGTTCCGTCTTGTCAAGGTTGAGCTTGAGGTGGTGAGCAGACATCCACTGAGAGATGCAGCTAGACAAGCAGAGATGCGTGCGACGACCTGGGTCTCTGAGCGGGGAAAGGACAGTATTAATTGGGTGTCGTCAGCGTAGCAGTAGTATGAAAAACCATGCGGGCTAATGACTGATCCGAGCGAGTTTGTGTACAAGGAGAAGAGGAGGGGACCAAGAACAGAGCCCTGAGGGACCCCTGTAGTTAATTGACAAGGGTCGGACTCCGACCCTCTCCAAGTTACCCTGTAGGTACGGTCTTTGAGGTATGAGGTGATGAGGGAAAGTGCAGAGCCTGAAACTCCAAGTTCTTGGAGAGTGCGAAGCAGGATCTGATGATTCACCGTGTCGAATGCAGCATACAGGTCCAAAAGGATGATGACAGATGAGAGGGAGGCTGCTTTAGCCGTGTGCAGTTCCTCAGTGACAGCAAGGAGGGCAGTTTCTGTGGAGTGACCTGCCTTACATCTTTACAGAGAGGATACAAACTGTTGCATCTTTAAGCATTTAGAGGTCATTTACCATACAGTACGAGTCCTGGCCGAATGCAGTGAATGCACACAGTTGTAATATCAAAGCTAGAGCAGACCATGATGGGACCAGTGTCAATCTACGGTGGGCTTCATGCTCACACCGTCCTAAATAACCCCTTACTAACACTCCACCCACCGGTAAATCATTAGGAAACTGCATTGATTTGACAGGAGTTACATGTGATTAAATACTTTGTCTTTTTGCCCTGTGACCTTTCTTACTGTGGAGGTGCTCACAGGTATAAAGTGGTAGAGAGTTAGAAAGTTGATGGGAGGTGATATGTTGACGCTCTAGGCATAGTTGGTGTGTTTTTAATAATCCACTCAATAAAGGTATCCCTTAAATCAAAAAATGTATTAACCTGAGTTCAGGTTTCCCAACAAGTTGAAGAGCTGGAATTGTATCACATCAATCTTGTTTACAATATGCAAACGTTATGAAAATGGTACCATTTTGCAAAATGCAAAACACCCTTATTCAGTTTTGCACTGTATACATTATTGCAAATTGTACTGTATTATACTTCTGCTTGGCTTCTATACAGTATATGCTAAAGTAATAATTACTATAAGTTCAGGACTGATTTGTAATGTATCAGTTGAACACAATATTCAAATTGTTGCATGATAAACCACAGAAACCCTGACAGGCAACTGAGAAAAAAATTCTGATCCCTTTTCTATGTCTGATCTGGACTGTTTCCCTTCTATGTTTATGACTTAAGGTGAAAAGGGATTTTATTTGTAAAATTTAAAAAAAAGTTTAATCTGTAAAAACATGTAGTAAAGTATTTTTCGAACAACACCCTTGAAAACAAACAAAAATAATTGTAAGAAATTGTCTTAATGTGTCAGCTGAGCTGTTTTTTTATTCAAACAGTGATCACTTTACAGTGGGTGCAAAAGCATATTCTCAATATACAGCACTATATATAATGTACAAAGAGTTGAGTTTGGAGCACGACCTCTTTCTCCGTGTTCTTTAACCTCTTCTGACAGGTTCAGCCGGTCATCACCTGTTTGCACGGTGTCAAAGTGTATCGACAAGGGGAGTGCTAAACCATATATTCAGCTTTTTTTTTAATTACAGATTCAATTCATACAATACGCCAAATTCTTGTTGATTGTTCCACAGACACTTCAAAGCTAGCCACCAGTGGATAATCAACATAAGTGCCTCAAACCTTGATTGTTGAACATTACGGCATAGATGTCATCTAATATTCATTCATCATTGTAGTGGTAAACCACAAGCAGAAAAAAGTCATTAACACAGTGTTAACATAAGTCTGTCTTCATACATCTTGATGTTTGTTTAGAAAAAAATCCAGCCTGAACCCAAAACATTCACATTTCCATTGCAATCTCCCAATGCGTCAACCTTTAAGACTCTTAAACATACATTTCATTGTCTTCAGCCACAGAGAATATGGCCAAAAATATGGTGCAATTCACAGGTTTATCACTGGAAACAAGAGGGAGTAGGTGCAATTTCCAGTAAGTAAAAATAATATAAAAAAGTCTATAAATATAGCCATAAAATGCTAACTCTTAGGAGCAGAGTCAGGCGCAATGGTCAGTCTTTCTCACTATCAAACTCCATGATATAACAGATCAGAAATAAGCGACCACGTGTCCAGATGCTTGTCTGCTCAGTGAGCCTTCCTCAAGGCGTCGTACAGTCTTCAGGGTGAAACTTTGTTCAGGTATATTCTGATTTGCGGATGTAGTTTGAAGGCACGTAGCCTCGCCGGCCTTCCGCCTCCCCGAGCCACCACTCACTGTTGCCGTTCAAGTCCTCGAACTCCAGAATCCGCAGCCTCTGATTGGCTGAGATGGTCAGTTCATTGGCACAACGAGCCTCGAAGGAGTAGATAGCATAGTAGATCTAAAAACGGGAAAAAGAAATAAAAACACAGTCAGTCAACACAGTTTTTTCCCCCCAACATTTTAAAAGCAGTATTAATATCTGGTGGTAGTATCTAGGATGGGCTTGTGGGAAACAACAATGAATTATAATTTTTGTTAAATAGATAAAAGAAACTAACAGAAGCTGCTTTTGTTGGGTAAAAGTTCAAATAGGGATGGGCTCTATATTGATTTTATATCGATATTTTGATATGATACAAGCTAGATTTTGATATGATACAAGCTAGATTTTGTCTATTGTAACATTTCAACTATTGCAACATTTCAATAAAGGGATTTGCATTAGGCCACTTAGTCATAAAACCCACCCCAATGATTATAAATAAAAAATCTGATTGTCAAAATATGTTTTGAAAGCATCAATGGTCAACCCTAAGCCCTGGTTAAAGTATCAATATTGAGTTATTTGGGATGTATGATTTTCTCTATAACATCAATCCCTTAGTTTAACATGGTTACTCTCATCACTTGAAAATTAAATGTCTGCCCTTGTTATAGTATCTTAAATTCCATCATAGGATTCAAACTTCCTCTCACCTGATGACCGTCTACTTCACTCTCATCTTCTGCTTCTGGCTCCGGCTCGATGTACACCTCTCTGGGGGGAACGGCCCTCTTCTGGCCCCCGTTATCTCCGTTTCTCAACTGGTAAGAACTGTAGGTTTTGTCCGTGTGTCCATGCCGCTGTGATCGATTGTTTCTGAGTGAAGAATAAGAGTCTGTCTCCGAGAGGTCTGCCGTCTCCTTGTGGCTGCTCGCACCCGCATCGTACGAGTCTCTGTGATGCCGGTGAGAAGGCTCCGTGTCTCTGGAGGAAATTCTGTGAGTTGGTTCTGAGAACTCCCTGCGGTTTGCGGGATTTCTGGGCGAGGAGTTGATGGAGTTGCTCTGACTGGCAGGGTCGAGGCTGGGAGTGTCTCTGGGGTTACTCCGACGAGACGAGGCAGAGTCGAGGGAAGGGTGTGGCGAGGAATGACCCGTGGGCTGCGACGTGGAGAAGCTGACGGTGGCTGCTTCCTGGTTGAAGGTCAGCGTGCTGTTGCTGTTTTGGCGTGAGAAAACAGGCGAGGAGCCGCCGTAGCCCGACTCATTGGACGACTGGCTCTCGATGGACACGTCCGATTGGCTCCTGCGTGGGTTGTAGGGTTTCAGGAAGGAGCTGTAAACAAAACCCTTGCCGACTGCAAAACAAGGAAAGAAATATTTATTAAGCATCATTATTTTTTCAAATGTCAGAAGCACATCCAAAAATGTTGCTCTTCATCAGGGCTTACAGACTCAGGGACAGTTTTATCCCACAGGTCATAAGACTGCTAAACACCTGAGCTCTGTAAAGTGCCTCGATAAACATTCATCTGTTTGTCATCTTGCAATCTACTTATTTATCTAAATAGTTATCACCGCAATAAACCGTATTTAATTTTGTCTTTATGTAATTTCACATTCTGTTCTTGCAAATCAAAATCTATTTACATATATATAGACTTCATGCACTATTTTTTATTTGTATTTTTGGGCAAAAAGATTCATAAGATTTTCATTGCCATTTCTACACTGTAGCTTATGTTCATACGACAATAACACTTTTGAATCTTTGAGTACGAATGACCTACCTCCTGTATCAATGAGCCAGCGGTTGTTGCTACCCATGGGGTCCTGCTGCTTAATGACACCCACAAGGTCTCCCTCCAGTACAGACACGTCCAGATCCTGGGCTGCGTTGAAGTTTCTCTCTGCCTGGAAAAGTTTCTCAGGTCCGTAACGTGCCAGAAGTCCCGCCCGGTGCTCGTCCGTCTGCGAGATGTGGTTGGGCTGAAAGCGACAAGGACAGGAGTCACAGTTAGATCATGAATTTGGTCTGGCACCAATCAGAAACAGAAATAGAATACGTATTTTATCATTATTGATTTTGGTTACAATAAAAGAAAGAAAACATTTAAAAACGGCTAAAGTAAAAATGTTCACATAGTAGTTTATTATGCAAGAACAATATACATGTAAAAGAGTGTATTGCAATATATACAGTGGTGTATTTGTATTAATAAGAAAGATATTAATAATGAAAACCAGAATAATGTTCAAAATAATAATCCTAAATATGAATATTGCACTGTTTAATAAATCATACACACAATATTGCACTGTTTTTTAAGTAATGCAGAGAATAAGTCAGGCAGGGAGCATATAAGATGAGCGTTTCACTCACAGGTGCCGGCAGATGCTTTCTTGAAATCTGCTTCTCCATAGTCTTCTTCTCTACGGTCTTTTTGGTGGAGGCGGCAGGAGGAAGGTTCTCCGGGCAGAAGCTAAAGCTCTGCAGGAGTTGAAGAACCCGACCGTACTCCTCTTGAAACTTAGAGATCAGGTTCCCCTCTGGGCCTACTTTGTTAGAAAACTGGAAGAAAGAAAGTGTAAAGAAAAAGTCAGGGTTACCAACAGAATATAATATAATGAGTGAAGAATGTATTAGTATGATTATTATGTCCCACAATCCTCAATACACTCATAATCAAAGTTACTCACAGCTTGTAGGAGGGGCTTCAGCTCTCCCAGCGTGGTCTTGGTGAAGTTCTTCTGTGAGTGAGCGAAGGCCCTCACGCAGCCGGTGAACAGATTCTCTGCTGCTCCGTGGAACTTGGGCAGCTCGTCCAGGAGTTGTGCGTTGAGCGCCTCGTAGTTGTTGCGCGCCGCCTGCAGCTCGTCCTGGACGCGGCGGTCCTTGAGGCGTTCGGCGCGCTCCTTGCAGTTGTCGTAGTCCAGCAGCTTGTCGAAGCGCTTCTGGATGAGCTTGTGCGGCCCGGCGAACATGAGGAGCAGCTGGGTGAGCGGGTTGATGACCAAGGCCTCTGTGCGCTCCTTCTGCAAGGGGAAAGGAGAGGAGAGGGTTGATGGAAGTCTTCAGAGTCATTCTCAATGCACTTCAATAGAAACTAGATGATAACAAACAGGAAGTGGACTTACAAATTGAGTGAACTGTTTGTCGCTGATGCAGCGGTGAGCTCTCTGGAATCTCTCCGGGTCGAGAATGCTGCGCTCTGTGTAGATGTCACAGAAACTGATGGCCGCCAAGACCTTCACAGACGCCGATTCCTGCACGCACCAACAACATATTCATAGATACACTCGGTGGAGTATGTGTGTAGTTCACTGGTCTCATTAACAATAGGGTTTTTAAGGATGGTTTTTATTTTTATGGAATCATATTATATGTTTTTATCTTCTGCACTGATGTAGAATGGGAGGAAAAGGCTTGTGTTTTTATGTATGCCAGTCCATAATATAAAAACAATAAACTAAATACTTTTTAGTTAAAAGGTCACAATAAAATACTGAGCTAATCAGCAAAATTAAGAATTATTACATGTATATATTCATTAAAAACAATGGGAATATGTTTGTTTTTCAGTAGTTGGTTTGAAAATAAATGTAGGATTTATCGTTGTTAAGAATAATTACATTTTGGAAGTACTTTAAGATGCAATTAAAACGACACGGATCAGCCACAGGAGATATTTCTAGTTGTGTCTTCTTGGGAGTTTATATCATAGTGATAACATGTTCGTACCCTTATATGTTGCAGGTACAAAGAAATATCTCTGATGAAAGACTTGATGAGTCTCTCCTGTAGCCTGAACTTCTTCTCTGCTTCATCAAACGCTTCATCTTTAATCTGTGAAAAAGACAGAAGAAAGAGATCAGCACGATTTCATTCACAAAAACCTGACAGTCTACACTTCGCTTGGGTTAAGAAATAAAAACAGGGATGTACCTGGGGGGAGATTCCTGTGAGGTGTTTGAGGTGGCTGCTGACTCGGTTGGATTTCTTGATAATGGAGTGCATGCTCAGCTTGGAGATCTTGTCGATGAACGTGTCCTCGTCGACTTTCCTGTATTTAACCACTGGGGGCAGCAGAGGGAAAATAGTTCAGACTCTGCACTGAAGAAACGATTTCCCAAATACAGACCAACCAGCAGGCTTTAAGGGATTTGTTGTTACCTAGGTCCTTCCTGCGTTTGTACTCGTTGATGTTCACATTGATCTCTTTGATGGCCTGCAGAGCCTCGGTCAGCAGGGGCCGGTCGTGGTGGCTCTCGGGTGTGGCCCCCAGCAGCTCCATCAGCAGCAGGGGGTAACGCATCACCCGCTGAACCGGCTTGATTAGGAAGGAGCCGAGGTTGATGTAGTTTGTTTTCCCCCTGAAAAAAGTGAGAGGGTTTGGTTGGAGGAAGAAATGATGATATGTGAAGAGAAGCTCACACACAGCCACTATCACCATCACAGCTATTCCATTATTTCCCCAGGTAACACACGTCTCTGTATCATGTGGCTGTATGATCCAATGATATGTAACCATCATCACATATTCATATATTCTGATGATGATCACACAGTTTTTGGGAGACATAAATGAAAAAAGAAGACACGAATAGAAAAAATATATCGATTTATTTAGTTTTAATGCAATCTTCTGGATATATAGTAACAAGGTCAATTGCATAATGCAGGTGTTCAAAGCCCAATTGTGATTGGATGTCTGCATGAGCGTCAAAGAAAATATACTGTTATTGTTAAAATAAGGTGTTAGAAACTGAGGTATGATTTGTGGAATCTTATCTGCCTATTTAGGGTAAACACATTTCCAAATTTAAACAGTAAAAACTGTCAACATTCACAGTTTTCACTTTGTCAAATGAGGTCACATGCAATATGACTTGTTTATGGTGTAAGAGTTAGAATTGTGGTTACCCTATTCTCCATAAAGAGAGCTTTGAGTTACAACATTTTCACAATAGAGAAATCCTATAATGGGTATTATATTTTAAATAATACTAACTAGATCAGTTAATGTTAATTGCTATTGCTTTTTTTGTCCAGAAGATGGCATTAGATTTCCCAGAATCAACGATTACCTTTCTTTTCCACGAATGAGACGGAATATGTCTCTTCCCAACAATTATATACAGTATTCACATGCACAAACAACAAATACATTGAATTCATCTTAGTCCAGAGAAGAAAATGAAATGCCAGCACACATGTTTTAGAGTCTTCCACAGCATCACAAACACACACACAACACACACAGAGGTCATTTCCCGGGGGTTAATGAGCAACAGGCATGCGGTCGAGATGATTCTCATTCTGTAAAATCATGACATCACTTGTTATGGACACTTACCACTCTCGATATATGGCCCTGTTGAAGTGAAGGTTGGAAAAAGATGACAAAAACAGGATTTATTAACCTATGATCTGATTAGAAAATGTCATTAATGCTTTATATTTCTATAAGTTAAATTCTAAGAACTCAAAGGAAGTATTTGCTTATGAAGGGACTTAATCCAGGACTTTACTTGGCAAGAAAACAGCCAGCTGCACCGTGGTTGTTATGGTTTTGTTTTGTGAATTCTCTTTTAAAACTGGACAGAGGCCCAGTGTGGCAGTAAAACTCTTCAAATTCTACTGGGCGGTAGATAGATGACCTTTAAAAGCTGAATAGGTTGCAGCAGACCCTCACTTTAGAAATACTATTACTTTCCTGAGGCTAGCAACAGTATAGTAAACCTACACAATGGGTATAAAAGCAGTACTTCAAAAGAAACTGATAACAAATTAATTTCAACAAAAGATTGTCAGTGTTTACAACACACAGCTGTACATTGGCCTTTTGTTAAGTGGGACTTCTTGGAAACAGTGCTCTTTTCTTAATCTTCCAGAGAACCAACCTGTGTTTATCTTCAAACCCTGATTGATGACTTACTTTTACAACATTATCAAGTGTCTGAGTCACAGATGTTGAAACTAAGTGAACAAGTGAAACCAGTTAGATCACATTCTTTGACTGCTCTACATTACTGAGAAATCACAGCGCTCCATCTTAGTGCACATATAGCATGCGTACGGTAGGAATATAGTAAAGGCATGTTTACTGAAAATGGGCAAATACAAAAATGTATTAAAGTTCAAAAGTGCATCTTCTGTTTAAAGATGTACTTGGACTGCACTCCCCTTTCATAACTAGCTTATGCATCACAGTTCAAAGTCTGATAAAAACCCCATCATAAATTGTTTCCATGAGAGTATCAGCCAACAGCAAACCTTACTGTGGCCTTACTACACAACAACCTTTTAATATATATATATATATATATATATATGTACTGACAACTGAAAATCTGAACGCCATAACTGTTTACAGAATCAACTTTAAAGTTTGTATTCTACAGAAAACCCTATTTAAAGTTAATTTCCCCCAAAAAAGTTAACTTACAGAATTCTACAAACAATAAATGATCGACAGACTTTTACAGTTAATGTTCAAAAACAACTTTATACTCGTATTAGTCGCTGCAACTCTTGCTTTGATTTCATGCTTTTAAAAACACACCATCATGCGAAAAAAGCGTTTTAAGTCAAACACACAAGTCAAGCTGAAACCTCAAACTAGTGAGAGATCCTTTTTGGACCTTTTTCCCCTCCTCTCAGTGACTCACCTCAGTCTCTCCAGACACTCCAACACGTGGCTCTGGATGTTTTCTTCTTTCTCGTAGCTCTCGAGCAGAGAGATGGCATCGTCGTGGTTCTGGCAGTAGATCTTGTACACTTCTTCAAGCTCAGATTTGAAGCCCAGAAATACATTTCCTAAGAGCCCAGGGTACAGAAACGTAAGGTCAGAGAGAATGGTGGTGGGGGATGTTTCTCACTAACACAGGTGATTAAAGCCAAACAGGCAACAAAGTTAGGTAAGTTGGTAAAGACAGAATCTGAACCTTTTTAAGGAAATACTCAAATTTGAATTTAATTGTGATATTTCCCCTAACTTTCTCAAATGGTAGCTATTTGCAAATGCTTTCAAACTCTTGTATATAACAGCACAGCTTGGGAAAGAAGTTACTTGACTCCTGGTTGGTGAAAAAGATGTCCAAAGGATGTGCATCTTTGAGAAACTGGCTTCTTACCGATAGAGTCTGTGTCCTGCAGTGTTTCATACAGGCGTTGTGACAGGTCGATCACAGAGCCGATGTTGCCAAAGAGCCCATCAAAGTCCACATTCTTCACCTTTAATAAATGCAGAAAGAAAGTTAAAAAAACACGGATAAAAGTTTCTTGGTTAGGTTTTGATGATGATGACATATTTTCTCCGCGTCTACATCTTCTAACCTGCTTCTTCTGCAGTGGCTCGATGATCTCCTCGACACACATCTGCAGGTCTTTGATGTAGTCCTTCTCCGTCTGCAGCAGCTCCTCGATGACCTTTGACCTCTTCTCCAGCATCCTCAGCTCGGGGTCCTCGGTGCCTGCGGCGGGGGAGGAGTCCAAGGTTTCAACGGAGTCCAGAAGTTTGGGTTGGGAGGACAGGAGTGTCATCTCTGGAGAAGAAGAAGACAGATTTAGTTGTATATGTGTTTCTTTTGTTGTTATTATTATTTATTTTATTTCAATGTTGTTGTTTGTGGTTAAGGTCCGTTTGTTTATTTTGTTTTTTATGGTTGACCCTGGTAGAATTGTCTCTTTTACTCCCTTTATTGTACATGTCTGTGTATGTATGCTTTCTGTGTTTGACAATGTCACAAATAAATCACATATTCAAAAAAAAGATTTAGTCCATCTAATAGTCCACTTCTCTTATAAAATGTTTAAGTAGATATTATGATTTTCCCTCATAAATGGATCAATTTAGGCTCATAATTTGCCATGAAATTGGCAAAACACAAAGCTCGATACAGCAAAAAAGAATGAAAAGCAAAGTCCGAAAAAGGGAAAGAAAAACAGTTCCCAGCCCATGTCTCCATTCATTGTATCCAACATTATCCAACATGATCCTGCACCCCCGCCCACCCACCCCGCCTTTTACTCTTCCTCTCCTTCGATAGCTTTTGATCAATGTCTCCGCTCTCACTCCCAGAGGCCCGATCTGTGGGGGTGCCCGGGGCCGGAGGGAGAGCCTGGTTCATGCACCGCTGCGCTTTATGAATGGACCCATAACTGGAGTGGGCTCAGGCTCTTTGTATGCGGCACAATGGCCAGTGACAGCAACTACAGAGGTACAGGCTCTCAGGGGCCGAGCAGACACTGAAGAGGAGGCAGCTAGAGGGGACTGAGGGAGCAGAGATAACAGCGCTGCACAGTGATGATACATGCCGTATACATATCTTCAGTCACCACATGTGCTCTCTGTATCTGTGATTACTCAGTGGGACATTAGGCACTTAGGTGAAAGGATATGTCTGGAGATATTAGATTATGGCCAAAAAAAATCCCATAAAAACTAAGCTGACAATGAATTATTGGTGCATCCAAAGCCCAAGCCTCTTTCTTTGTGCCATAGACTGGAATGTAATCAAAACAACTATAAAAATGCCACACTATTGAACTCACTGACACGTTCCTTCATTACCATACTAATTAGAGCATTAAACCTGTGGCAGTAAATCTAAATACGTCCAAGAAAAACTATTTTATTCTGCTGTTTAAGTCATTTTAGGTTAAAACAGTGCCTGGTTGTTTTTTGAAATGTTTACATGTTTTTTAAGACTTACAACTTCATGAGAAACAAATGGACTTGAGGCTGAGGAGGTCGTAAAGTATCATGAGATGGGCTAACACAATTTCAGTTTTGACTTCTCATGGATTTGTTGACAAAATATAGATTAAAACCATCCTTTCCTTTTACATTAACGGTGAAGTGCAGAGGAAAATAAATTGTGGCAGCAGAAACACCTACTGTAACCATCTTGTGTCAAGTAGCCTACCACTTTAATTCAGATAGGTTAGTGTGCTACTTATGGCGCGTTTCCACTGCAGCGGGTAGCTCGCTTTAAGCGTGCCGAGCCGTGCGGGGCCCGTTTTTGGTTACGTTTCCACTTGGCCTAGTTTTGACCCGGGGCTACTTTGTCACCTTTTTTCTGGACCGACTAAATCGTGGTTCTAGGGCCAGGAACAACCAGGCTGAGTATGCTAAACTAGAGAGAGAATCGCTGACAAGGGGGCTACAACTACAACAAGATGAACATATTTGACCGTGATTTAATTGTAATACACGTTTCAAAATGATGCCGAAGTAACAACATACTGATACCGGTTAGTAAAAACCATGAATTAATGCTTTGACAAGTCTGCAGACACGGCAGGCGAAAACCCCTTTTAAAATGCGTGTTTTCTAAATGTAGCTTGGCTAAGCTAACGTTATATATGCTCCGACCGTCCACACTCACAACAACGGCCTATACAGACATAAATAAACCAGCGACTGTATTCACCATGACACAGGCAGTCTTTGGTTTGTACTTGTTTAACTTTTGTCTAGTTTCTGAACAGATATGAGGAGCTGTGAGCTCTGAGTGCTAAGAGCTAACGGCTGTGTTGTTTTTCTGGGGCTCTCATTGAAGATGACGTCACGGCTACGCCTACACTGCGTTACTATAGTAACTGCCCCAGTTCCTAAACTGTAATGGAAGCGCAGCATTAAAGTGAGCCGGGCCTAATAAGGCCTAACCAAACCGAGCGAGGCCGACCGAGGCCTGCAGTGGAAACGCGCCATTAGAGGATCTGTGGAGTGTAAAAACAGCTGCAGTTCAAGGTTGTGTATATTTTAGATCGAGGCTCTGTTACGTCTCAGTAGGTCAAGATGTAGCATGCGATGTGTTAACAGACAAGGATGACCTCACTCTAGCTCCTAACAGAAGCTGTCAGAGGCTAATGAAGTTAACTCTGCTTACCCTAATGAACTTCAGAATGCTTGCATGCGAGACACCACCAACACACACAGACACGCCAGACTGCTGCAGTGTCATAGTCATGTTTAAATAAAATCAAGGCAATTACATCCTTTTATAAATGTAGTTTCTAAGTATGATTAATTACAGAACCATGCAAACTTCTCACGTAAAAACTTTCACCACTTTAATGCAATGTCTTTTTTTACGTTTTGATGCAAACAAAATATAAAATGTTGACCCAAATTTCTGTCTGATCCTCAGGCCACCTGCCTTTTGTCTGCCTCTCTCTTCACGTGACTCGGCTAAAGCTCGACTCAAAGGAGCTTTTCTCACTTTGCTCGCACCATTTATCCCGGCATCATCCGTCACTGCTGCTCCACCAATCGCCAACATTCCCCCACTGCTGAGAAAGTAGCTCACTAATGGGTTTTAAAAGTCACACAAGCAGCATCACAAAGACAGACTGAAAACAAAAGACTCAGAATTTAATTGGAATCAATTGGCTCATTCCCACGTTTGATCCACCACATACACAGCGTCCTATGCTCCACTTCACACAGCTAAATAGGAAGCTATTTCCATCATAACAACCAGTGGAAATGCAGGACCAGAATCTGACCCCATTTAATAAATGTCCATTTTACTTTTCTTTGTGGACTATTATAAAGAAAGCATGGGCATTGTGTACTTGTTGGCAAAACACACACATCAAGAGGCTAGAATATTTTACTGTACAATTCACTTCCTTTCCAATCTGATGTACAGCAGACATGCTATTCACTGGGTTGTGAGTGAGAAACGACGACATGTAAGGTGCCTACAGGGTGAGGTGTACCATTAAACTATCATCGTGTGGAACGGGATCTGCCCTTTTCACCCAGTCCGCAGCAACAGGAAACACCCACATAACAATCACTGAACATGTACTGAATCACAGTCTGTGACAAGATGCCAACAATCAGAGCCAAATCACTCACAGCAAATAACCACCTGCTGCTGAAAACTTAATTATAGGAGCAAGCCTTCAAATGATATAGATCTAGAAAACTAGGAGGTGCTCTATGAACTATCATTCACAATAATAATACGGAACAATCGTAACCAACTGTTGAGGATGTTATTCAAGTATCTAAAGTCAGAACATGGATGAGCGGAGTTGTTGCCAGCTGATTTTCCTCTCAATCAGGTATGATACAATACCACTTAATTTGTAACATCTCTTCTTTCAAGGTTCAAGGCTGTTATTAGTCATACGTACATAGCTACAGTGTAGTTATGACAATGAAAATCTTAGGTCACCGGCTCCTCCAACAGTGCAAAAAAGAAAAGATAGTGCTAGTGTTCACTAGTGTTAGCTGTGATCGGACTGTAAACACCTGTTGAATACCAAGTCAATATCTGCTATATGAGGACTAATAGAGGACCTACTCTATGTGATAGAAGGATAACTGCTAATAAATAATACATAAAGCTTTCAATCTTGTCCAAACAAGAAAACATTGGACAGCTTCAAGAAATAGATGTTTAAACGCTGGAGGGAAAATACACGTTTAAACTGCTCTGGGTGTGTATGTCATTTGCGGGATCAGTATGTGCTGTAGCATACAATAAGCCTTGGGTATGTTTAAACACACATACTGTCGAAGTAGTTTGTTTACTGTATAATCGACTCTTTATGCAGACTTCCAGACAAGGGGAACCAGGATCCTGGCTCTGCGGGGGGTGAGGGGTTGTCTGTGCAGAAAGCCAGCTGTAATTGCATTCAAGCGCTGACCTGGTTACACATATTAAAGAGTTTGGAAACATTTAACAAAGACACTGCTTATGTGATATGGGGACATATATGGGGTTATGGGCTAATGCATGCAGAGGAACTGTACTCATTTGAATGTCATCAAACATGTCTCCCTATCCAACTGTTATATAAACGGGACTCAAATCCATTGAGGCTGCTTATGAGGTTCTGATGTTAATAGTCAAACAATATCTAGGCAATATCTATTTTCTTACACTGTCAAATGTTGCCTAAGATTTTAAGTGACTGCAATGAAAAGGCATCAACAGGTTGATTCAATATTATATAGAGCAGCAAACTTGAACACTTCAAAGGAAACAGACTATTTTAACATAGTGTCAAGTTGGAATCAGCTGATTGCCTTATGAATCATATTCAACACTAAGCTTGTAGATTAAACACACAGCACTGGACGTCTGGGAAAGTCACAGTAGGGAGTGTGCTTAAAAGTGATATAAAATGACGTGATAACTTTTCTCACTACCCCACACCTTCAATCTATGTGTGACTGCAGCCTCAGTCACGACTGATAAGATTATCAAAGGACATCAAGAATTTAACAAAAGATAAAGTAGATATCAAGTGGCACAAACAGAGGACAGCTCAGTCAGAATGAATGGCTTCAAGTTTCCCAAAGATAAGTGCGACTGTGACTAAAGTGCCGTTTCTTCAGTATTCCTACTATGACAAGCATTGCCGTTTGTTTTCTGAAGCAAAGGAGCCCTTGTTCACATTTTGCCCACTTAAATGCATGCAATGCTGCTTAGAATATTTAAAGACCACTTAGGATTAGTTAAAAATCTTGGATCAAAGAATGGCCTCAAATTAAACGTTACAGTCCTTTATCAATGCGGTTCTAAATGAATATTAACATTTTGAAAAAAAATATTTCAAATGTCCCCTTAATTGTTTCCTTGAAAACACAAAACAAACACAACGAAATATATTTATAATTATTGTCACTGTATTAATTGCTTTTTATTTTCAGTTTTCCGCACAAGTAATCCAATGCACTTGTACACTTGCACCTGAGAAAATAGCAAGTCAAAGTCCTGAATATTCTCTTTAAAATCCACTGATGCATTCTCTCCATATTTTCACTGCCTTGGACAAACACAGAAAACAGAAGATGAAGAGGCTTCACCCACCTGCTGCTCACAACTTTCTTCAAGCCACTTCAGAAAGCACATCCCCCCCCCCACATACACACAAACAGGGGTTCAAACAACGCCACCCATTCTACGATAGTCCATTGTCAATCTGAAGTCCAGCTCCTGAGCCCGTAGAGGAGTGCACATCCCGCTGCAAAAGCTCCATTCCAGACCTCCAATTACCATGAGAATGTATGGGACCCCACCATCATTAAACACACACAGCCTCTCACACACACACACTCACACAGAGACACACGGACAACAGGGAGGACGACCACTCGGGCAGACAATAAAACCTGGAGCTGGACTATCGCTGCTTGTTGCTTCAAATGAGATAAGAAATTGTTTATAAAATGCCCAAGTGTTGCAAAATGTTTAAAGATTTTTTTTGGAGCTGCCATCAGACATGATTTACTTAATTTCCCTCCAAGGCAGCTCTTTCTTTTCTTTTACGCATTGCAGGAGAATACTGTGCATCAGCAACAACTACAATAATGGGTAAAATATTGTAAAAAAAATCACTATCTTTGACCAAATTAACACACCACATATTCAAACTCTGCTGAAAACCATGATGTAGTGTTAAGTATGACACAATATACGTTTATAAGATGCTGTACACGTGCTACATTAGCCCATTATCTAAGCCTCTTTCAAAGTGACATTGCTTTATCTGTCATGTGGTCAGCTATTTGTGTACCTGTTTATTTCTCTCCTTGCATTGACTTCTATATATTTAAAATATGAACTTTTGGTGGTTGAAATTCTGAGAATCTGGCCAACTTTTCCTCGATTTTTAATGGTGCTTTTTGATAAAACACATGATTTCTGAGTTGTTAACACTGCATGGACTCTCATTTGGCTTCTGTACCATTTTTATTTGGGTTAAGCTGAGAAGGAAGGGTCCAGTTAAGTCCGAATCCAGTTATGTGATAAATCTGTTTCATGTTTCACAGTCTACCGAAACCTGACCAGGCTCCTCCTCTGACAGGCTGAATTCTATCAAAATTAAGATTCATACACATAATCTACCACTAAATCCACCCAAGTTGTGTTGCACTTAAGGGTATTTTTTAAACAATTAAATAATATAGTCGACAACATGATCAAAGTACACTCAAGAATATTATTTATTTTAAAGAAGTGACTTAAGTAAGTTGCACAACTGTCTAGTTTTCTAACAATCCCTTTCTGAATGCATGCTCTGTGGGCAGCGTGCTTCACTAATACTTGTGCAAAGTCAAAAAGTTTGGCTCTGCGCAGTGCCCTCTAAGGTCAGACACAATCAGGGCTGTGTGTGCACTGCTCCAAAGTGCACAGCAGAATGAACAGTCGCCATGGCAACACAAATAGCGGGGGCCCTCCTCATATCAAGCCAAGTTTTGGAGAGCAGGGAGTGGCTTTGCTGAAATGATCGCATGGGAAACTCTGCGTGAGTGTGTTGGGACATGTGAATAAATGCATATAAGCTCCAAGCCACAGCAACAGTATTTACCTGACAACCTGCAAGCCACGACTTGTGATTAATACTGGATGTATTAAATAAATCCATCACGCTGATTACTGAAAGCCACGTCAACAGAGGAAGAGTAAACATTAGCAAACTGTTAAAGTGCCTAAACACTTTAACATTGTGTTACAGACTGCACTTATCTAATCTCAGTGAAAAAACAAACAACCAGCTCACTTTTATCATCCTTTTGTGCATATGTGTGCCACCAGCTGTTGCACCAGGTAAGTTTATTCAGGGACATACCATCCACTTTATCTCTTTTTAGGGTCAAATGTCAAAAGGTCACATTCCTGCTCCTGGCAGAATATCACAGCAACCTTTATGTGCCATTGTTGGGAATTCCTTGTAATTACAGCCCTCTATTCATCCATTATAAAAGCAGGCTGTGTGTTGATACATGGAGCATTCACATTGTGATTTTCTTAATCCTGTGTTAAGTGTCCACTATCAGACACCAAAGGATACAACTCGTCTTGTTTCCAGGTGGCTACAGTCTAATTAACGCAATGGATATATTAGCGCTTATATTGCTGCTTGGGAAATGGGACCAATACTGTGATCTATGGCTTAGATTTTCCCATTTCATCCCCTTTCTGTGATGAATAATGTCCAATCACTTCAAGAGACCATCAGTTTTGCATATGTGCCGAGGGACATTTAAGAGGAATCAAAGCCATGAAGTGAGGGACCTATTCAACCAAAAAGCTGAACTGTCTTCAAGTTAATGGAAAAGCAGAGGACAATGTGTCTATTGAGTCCCACAGGTGGTTGGTGAAAAACAATAGTGCAACAACGAACATAGTTGAACTTACTTCCAATATTATACGGTCTTTTGCATATTCTGATGGCTATTGCCTAAGAGAGTATAGAGAGGTGAAGTCCCTCCCTTTCCGGGGGACCTCCATGGGACCTTATTTCAGAAAAAGTATGTATTGAAGTCAATGGGGAGAGAAAGATTATCTACAGATACCATTTGAATTGTGCCACGAATTACACATATGATGTTTGTCAATTTAAAAGATAATTTTGTCGTAAAACTGTGAAGTAACACTTTTTTGTGTGAAACCGCTCAATGAACTACATCTCCTGTCTCGCACCACACACCTAGACGGCCGTCTTGTTGGCACATTTCACTCCTTTCTTTCAGAGTGAGGCGAAAAGTATTAAAAGAAGTGAAAATCACTCCAAGTCGGGGCATGTTGAGAGCTGTACACACACAAAAGGGAGTTAGTCGGTTCCTTAAGAGCCAGCATGCGGGACCGGGATTCTGAGATTTGTAGTCTTTCTAGATGCGTATTTTTCATAGTCTTATATTTCAACAGTTTTACGACAAACTGTGACTTTTTTGACATGGAAATTATTTTTTAATATTGACAAACATCATATGTGTAATTCGTGGCACAATTCAAACGGGATCGAAAGATAATATTTCTCTCCCCATTGACTTCAATACATACTTTTTCCGAAATAAGGTCCCATGGGTCGGAAGTAGATGGGCGGGACTTCGCCTCTCTATTGCCTTTACTGCCTGTGTGGGAACATGTTTGTTCCCTGAGTACAACCTGAGTGTGAGAAACTGCCTTGAGACTCTTGATGACAGAACTTGCAGTATTATATCTGTTGCTACTTGTAGGACAAGTACAAACAAAGGTCTGCTTGGTAACTTCTTGAGTTTTCCCGTAAGTCAACAAGAAAATCAGTTGAAGTGTTCTGGGCACTGCTCTCTTAATTTCTAAATATATTCCTTAAAAACAAGCCAAATTTAAGGTATTATTGCAATAGACAGACAGTAAGCTTCCTAATATAATCACCCTGTTAAAACAGCAAGTGCAAAGGCAAAAAGTATTACTATAATATTATGTTTATTTGCTCTGAAGTACTTAAATATGCAACAATCTGAAATTTAAAATGAACACCTGATCATCAAGCTTGCTATTTCTCTTAAAATGTAAACTTGATCTAATAACTGACCTCATAAAATCCCATTAAAATTCAAATAATTCACATAAACTGATGCTGTAAATGTAAATCTAGAGGAATAACTGCATTGACATGACAGCAAGTGGCTCTGTTCACAGAGCCAGTGAATGGGGATTGACACCCTTATTACTGACAATAATAAGTCTTTACCACTAAGGACAGTCAAATAATCTCTGCATGTATGAACATATAAATACATTATTCTCCAATATAATGTTATAATAGCCAAGATCAACACCAGTAACCACTAGGACAGTAAGTACACACCAGATATAACTAATGCAACCACAAATTAACATTCAAACAACCAAAGTTTGTAAGACTCATACTGACAAAAGTGCAGAGTGTCGAATGAAATGAGTGACAACCATGTCAATTTCAGGCATTATCAAGAGTAAATAGTCCTGATGGGAAAGTCCAAAGGGTCAAATATCTATTTTCTTTTCCCACACTTCTATCTGAAAAAAGTACAGATCACATCAGTGTTTTTTACTGATGCAGGTACCAGTAGCATCCTCTAACCAGGAATGACCTGTTGAGGAGTTTTTAACACTGATGTGCTACAGTCACTTTGTATGTATAACTTATAATTGTACAGTTAGTATGGAGTGTATAAAAGCACAGTTATCAGAAATGATCTGAAGACTAAGACTATTAGCTACATTATTTTTGGCTAACTGCCTTCTTTGTTGGCCAGCTGTAAGATAAGATGTCTTTAGAGCAATGTTGTTGAACGATTTGAGGTCCTGTCTTAACTCTTAACTCCCCCACCCAATAACCCGTAACACTTCCCAGCAATAGCAGCTACTCAAGGATTATCGAGCATACGCTGGCAGATCATAACCGGATGACAACTCATTACTCACACACAAATGCTCAAACACTGTCCAAGTTTTAAAGTTTAAGATTAAAACCATAAACAGACATTCAGTTTGCACCCACAAAGACACATTTTAAAGTGTTTCATTTTAAACGATAAATAGGAAGAACGGTAAATCATCTATTCCAGCAAAAAACTAACTCTGTTGCTGCAGAATGCCAGCTAATACCAGCAGCACATGCATACAAACCCCCCACAAATGAAGTTCATAACACGAATGATAAGTACTAATAGGTAAACGTACGTCAGCTGTATCATTGATTAGCAGTCATTCTTATCTAGTCCTTATTGATTTTTCACAGAGGTCAAAACAAAGGCCGTTAAACAAGCTTAAGGCCCATCACTAAAAGCCTCCGCCATCGTCTCACTGTAACTGAATCACAGCGTAAGTCCAATAAGCGCTGCAACAAGACGGCCTAATGTTTTTAGCCATTACTCGGGCAAACCCCTGACCGAGCTGAAACAGTTTAACGAGATTAAGGGATGACAAGACACTGAAGAAGCAGGCGTGCATGTGTGTGTTTTTAAAAATGGCGTCATCTCTCAATAAGCCTCCCAGTGTCTCACTAGCTCATCCACACATTGTCTGGTCTTGAAGTGTAGGAGTCAAGTCAGTGCCGGCCACCGCCAGGCACCAGACAGACCCCCACCATCCACACAGCATGCTGACGCTAGGGATTAATACTCGGACTCCCGAAAAGAGTAGTGGGGGGCGATGTGCACTGTGTGTGTGTGGGGTCGTGCATGTGTGTGTGTATCTAGGTAACTGGGGGAGGGGTCGTGGGGCGCCACCTGCTTCCTTTTAGAGACAATAAGCGAGTCAGAAGTGTGCTATCTCTTTCTTCGATTCTTGATGAAACATACTTAAAGACAAACACACAAGCACTCATACTTTCAACTGTAGTATCAGTTTGTTTTTGTGTTTCCAGACATCTTCACTCCTGAGCCTTTCTCAGTGTTAACAGGTGATAACATCATTACCCCCGGGCAAGGTATTTAACCTCAACACTGTAAGGGCAGACCAGCTGAAATGTGTACATAACATTGACAGCTATTAATTGCCTAGTATATATTCCAAGACTTGTTTACTTACACTTTATTATATACTCTAAAGTTCCCCTTAAAGTATTAAAATGTTGAAAAATGTGTTCCTAATAGAAATTGAGCTCTGGTATTCAATTAGCCCTAATTTGGAATGTTTCCATTTGATATCCCGCCCTATATAGGTTTCTCTATTTCCAATTCATAGCAGCTCACAAAGTTGGTTTAAAAGTTTGGGTAAAGAAACAAACCTAAGTGGACGGCCTGCTTTACTTTGCAAATTAATGGAAACTTCTAACATTTAGGCTGAAATGTATAGTAAATAAAGATATGGTTTGTATAGACAAGATACTTGAAATGATCTCAAAGCCAGAACCATTTCCCTAAAAAAAAATATGATATTGCTTTTTAAAGTTAGTTGGTATTTTCTGTCAGTGAAAGACCTTTCAGTCATGCAAGAACTGAACTGACTTGTTACAGGTGCACATAGAATCAATGAGGCAGAATAGCAGCAAACAGGAGAGGCAAGGAGAATGAGTGAAACAACAAAAACCCACCAAACCTGTTCATCAGGTTCAGACATCTACAAATACCTGACAGCGCACTTTCCTGTGAGATAGGTCGGTCACACACACACACACACACACACACACACACACACACACACACACACACACACACACACACACACACACACACACACACACACACACACACACACACACACACACACACACACACACACACACACACACACACACACACACACACACACACACACACACACACACACACACACACACACACACACACACACACACACACACACACACACACACACACACACACACACACACACACACACACACACACACACACACACACACACACACACACACACACACACACACACACACACACACACACACACACACACACACACACACAGGAAGTGAGTCTGGCTAGTCAGCACTTTGAAGCCCCCAGCATTGATTAGAAGAGCACCTCTGGAGGTCACCAATGATAGTCAACCTCTCAACCCTGTTTTATCTACTTGGGTTGCAAATTACAATATCCCTTGCAAACCATGTGCCCTTTTCTGTTTTGTAAGGTATGGTTAGCACTGTAGAGTTGTAGCTGAGCATACTGTACCACCTCATAAGTAACTCACGCTGTGCAAATACAGCCAGTTGAATACATTCACTCACTTGACATTTTCCTTGTGTTTACCTTTGTTTTGTTTCCTGGTTGTGGCAAACTGGGACTGCCTTAGGGAGCTTGGAGCTGTCTTCCTGTAGAAGCTGTTACGATCAAGGGAGCCCACATAAACAGGCTTACGACCCCGTTTTGTACCAACGCTTCCAGCACTCGACTCGTATCCTTTTTCCCGATCATCACTGCGACGATATATTTCAGGATCTTCAAAAGAGTGTATTTCCCTGAGTTCCAACTTCTTGTTCTGCTGCTCCACCCATTCCTCGCAGTGTGTCTTGGTCTCTTTTTTAGGGTATTCCTCACATTTTGAATCATCGGATACTGAGCGTACATCCCTAAATCTGTCTCTGGGCTTGGACTGGGGACGATCTCCATCTCTGGATTTGTAACGGTCTTCATCCTCACGATCGTACTGGTCCGCAGTCCTAGGCTCATAGGGGTCCCTTGTTTTGTAGTGGTCTCTCCTTCTATCGTCATAGTGCTCATCTCTCCTGTCACCCCCTGGATCTTTGTACCTGTCATATTGGTCCCTCTCTTTATAACCACAGTGTTGGTCCAGCTCAGAGTCATACTGACCCCTTTCTTTACTGGGGTAGGTTTCGTCACCCCTTCTGCTGTAGTTATCCCTGGTTTTGTAGATATTTTCTCTGCGGTCATATCGTTCATCTGCATAGTAGGGGTCCTTACTTTTTCGCTCATCATAGTAACGGCCCTCGTTACTACACTGATAGTATTCCTTATCTCTATAGCGATCCTTCTCTTTAGAGTCATCATACTCTCTATCATTGTCATAGTACTGATCAACCTCTCTGTATTTGTCTCTGCGAGCACAAGTGTCTTTACGGCCATAGTGGTCTTCATACTCACTGTTGTAACGGTCATGTTCTCTGAGTTCAGGTTTACTGTTTTTCCTGCTGTCAGGATATTGCTGCTCTCTGTCGTCACAGCGCTCATTGTATTTCCTGTCATAATGATCCCTGTGGTTGTAATTGTCCTTGCGATCGTACTCCTCCAAGTCTCTGGGATTCCTATGCTCATAACGGTCATTTTCTCTCACCCGGTCGTCCCTTCTTCTTCTGTCCTCTTCCAAATTACCATACCCTTCTTTAGTTCTTAAGTCATTATTGTCTTTTTCTTGAGGCACTCTGCTATAGTCCTGGTGGCTGTAATCCTCAGGGCCCTGGTAAAAACAATGTTTGCCTTTCCTTTCAGATACCCTCACATTGAGGTGGCCATCCTCTGACCCAGGGTGGTAGTAAACATCCTGGCCTTGAGGCCTCTTTTCTTGGAAAACTGCTTGTGGCCGGTCATCATACACCTGATTGGGTTGGCAGACGTTTCCCAGTCTAATTTGGGCTTGGTTATCCCATTGTGTTGGCCATGAAGCTGGCATATGCCCTGGAGGCGGCCCTGGGCCCACAGGCACCATCATGCCGCCATGTACTGCCATAGGGAAGCCTGGAGCTGGAAGTGAGTCACCCGGTCTGGGTAACATAACTGGTCCCTGTGGCTGTCCGTGAGGAACTACTCCATACGCAGGATATCCAACCGGTTGCTGCTGCATCTGCACTTGGTGTAGTTGTTGTAGATGTTGCAGATGGGCTATCCTCTCCCTCTCTCTGGCCCATCCAGCATCCCCCAGCTCCTCCACACTCATCCCTCTCCTTACCGGGGGACCGGCTGCATAGTTCCAATCCACTGGACAAAACATGGCTTGGTTGCCATAAACCACCGGGCTCTTCATGGTTCTTGCTGTTTAAATCAGCCTACCTGGTTTCCTGTTAACGTGGCTTATTCCGTCTTTCCAAAGTCCTGCATTCCATAACAAAGTACTCCACCTGTCAGGCATATTGTCTGCTACTCTCCCACTTGTTTTCTCTGTCTCCTCTCCGATGCCTCAGCAGGACTGCCCGGTCTAAGCACCTCCCAGCCCTCTGTGAAACCAAATAGTTCCCTCCCCGCAGCTATCTCAGCAAATCGTGGGAGGAGAGGGGGGAAAGGGTTATTGAAGGAGGGGCCTCCTTAGGTTAATGATTGAGTAGAGTCACATGAGTGGAGGATTAGCCCGACAGCCCCACCCATTGTTTCAATTGGCCAGTACTTCTGTTTGCAGGAAAACAATCTGCCCGTGGACTTTCTTTAAAAGAAAGATTTAGTCTAACTTCACAGTCTGCCTTCGAGGGGCTACTGACTGTGGAACCTATTTTTTGTTCACTGCCCTGAACAATCCTGCATCCTTCCTTGTATCCTGTTTTCTTTGTTTTTCATTTCCTGCAGGTTTTTCCTCTGTCACCAGACATCAATGCAACCTGTGCTGACAAAAGCAAATATTTCCTATTTGAGTTTACAACCAGCTCTCACTTATATATTCTTACTTTTCACAATGTTTGAAAGGCAATTTGTGATATTTGTGGGTAACTGACCTCAGTCTGTCAGTTCGACTTTGCCCTACATTTCAAGGAGGAGCAAACACATGAAGAGGTCCGTGTGATTTAGTTTAAACCAGTTTCCTTTGAAGTAATGATTAAAAGTGTGAAGTTGAAAACAAGTTTAGTGGAAAGATAAAGTATAGTTATTATGTTGAGAGTACACAGACTTAATAGGCCAGAGCAGCTACTGAAAGAAATTGCTGCTGGTGTGTACAATGAACTATTGTCGACGACTGTCCTCACTCTCAGTAGAGACACAATCTTTTAGTGTGAGAAAAAACTGAGGCCTATTCATAAAGCTGGAGTATAATATATCCCTCCCCCTCTTTAACTCTAAACAAAAAAGAGGCAGGAACAAAAAAAGACAGGTTTAAAGGGCTTGCATGTACACTCATGTGCACGTGATACACACAGAGACACACATGGGGGATAGTGTCAGTTTACCATCAATTCAAAGGATTTAAAATCGTATTAGTAGCTGGAGCTTATTTGTTATTTAAATCCCAAAGTTGTATTCCCCCAGGATTTATATTCTAAATTCCTGGTAGGATTAAACTTGGCCCAGCGAAGCTAAACGTTCTCACAAATCAGGAAATCAAATATTTAGGGAAGGAAAACAACAGGGAAATCAGAAACATACTTTGCAATAAAAATGCTTTGCCAACATTTTATTCCAAAATAAAAGAAGAGCTTAAAAAAATAAAATGGACTCACATTAAGACACAAAAGCCCTATGTATACACTACAAAAATATCCTCTTATTGTATCTTAGATCTTTATCGTACATGTTTATCAAATGGAAAGTAAAAAAACCTGCAAGTCATCGTGTTTGATTAATTCAAATTAGTTAATAACAAAAATTGTGCATGAGGAAAAACTAATATTCAACTCAGATAAACAGTTTCGCAAGATAAGGCTGTCCTACTTGGACATTGTTCTGTTCTTATGTAAGACTGTTTAATTATCAGTGTTCAACATCTCAGCTTTCAGTAGCAGAACACGACCGAAACTGTGTGTTTGTGTATGTGTGTCAACAGTAGGAATGTCAAATACAACATTCCTGTCCATGTCTGTGTAAGCGTATGTAAATGAAGCCGCCCGGGGATTGATCGATATTCACAAATCTAGAAAAAGTGGTGTCATTTCCAGGAATACGGTCAGATATCAGACTCTCCCAGTTTGTGTGGCTGACTGAGGGAAACCTGAAGCTGCAACCGATCCTCAAACAGTGTTCAATAGATCGGCTGTGGTGTCATGGAGGCTGATGGAGGCGTTCTAATAGTGGGTTTAAAGAATCAAGCGAGGCTCAAGGTCAAAGAGCTTAAACAAGAAAAGAGGAAACACAAAGAAATGGCAGAAATGGCAGAGAAAGAGAACATGCACTAATGTGTGAGAAAAATAGTGAATAGCTGGTTTCCATGCAACAATTTGTTCCACTGTTCTGATTATCTTATAAAAGTTTACTTTCCTTGACTTATATTATGCATATGGTGTGGTCTTTATATTTTGGAACTATTCCTTATATATGATTTATACAAATTGTCATAGTTCCTTACAGTATTGCTATATATTCAAATGTAACCGCTGTCTCATGATACGGATTGTACTGCCATATTTTTGACATACAAAATCACAACAGTCCACAACAGATAGTAAAATTGAGAACAATCCTATCAATCATACTCTGTGAGCATATGGTTGATACTTTCTGTTTCTGCAGTATGACACTCTTTCTCAGATTCTATGAGGACTTTGAACTGGCCTCTGCAGAGTTAGGTGCGGGCCGAGAATTCTTCCCTGCCTTGTAACAATAAGCTGCCATTGTCTTTTAAACGTCACACTCAGGAACACACCCTGAAAAAAACACTCACTCCTTGGTGAGTGTGTGTGTGTGTGTGTGTGTGTGTGTGTGCATGCATGCGTGCGTGTGTGTGTGTGTGTGTGTGTGTGTGTGTGTGTGTGTGTGTGTGTGTGTGTGTGTGTGTGTGTGTGTGTGTGTGTGTGTGGATGAATAGCAGGAGGATGACAAACACATTTTTTTGCAACAAAGTTCCTGAGACTATGGTTGATATGTACATACCTTCCTGTTGGCTTTAAAAGGGAAAACAAAGGAAACATAATATCCTATTAAAAAAAGCCAACTAAAAGCTTTTGTGTCCGAGTAATGTGTCGATATGTATGTATATGTGTGCTTGGCTGTTTTTTCCGTGCTGTATCATAACTCTCACACATCAAGTCACCATCTCAGTTTGTTTTTTATGACTATGAAAGTAGGGTGTGGGAATTCCTGTAACGTGATAGGTGAAGTGAGACAAAGTGGTCGAATGGCCTTTAGAGGCACCTGTAGCCACGGAGATGAGTTCCTGCCCGCAGGCTGATACCTATCATTCACAGACGTTAAGATCATCCATGGATCAACTGATCATTAGTGTTTTGATATATTGACAAACATGATGAGTGGAAAAGTGTGAATAGAGTGGTAACATCCGGGATTAAATATATTACATTAGCAAGATGAGTTTAGAATAGGTGAGCAAAAGCTGAGTCTAACAATCCGTTTTTGATAGCCAATTATTGAGAGGCATTCAATTAGAAGGAATTCAATAAGAATGAAATACTGAAACTATGATAACACTTGAAAATGAGAAACATTACCATTACAATGACACTTGCTTGTTAGCAGTGATTAGACTGAAAGCTTCTAAATGAACGAGGACATTTGAATGTGTGTGTGTCAGTTAGAAATAATGAGCTCTGTGCTGTTAATGCCACTTCATCCAATGTAAAGCAACGTTATCATACAAATTGAAGAGACAGTTGAGATAATATCATGAGTGTTCCTGCTTTGGTTCATTCAGCAAACCAAATATCTTAAAATCAAGTTCAAAATAATAATGTTACAATCCAGTAAAGTTCCGGAAACAATTGTCAGTGCTAAATCATTTGCAACAGTGCCCGCATTGTCCATTCTTGCTAATGTGGGTCACATTAGCAAGAAAAAGCAGATGTCACTGGATTAATTAGATTTTAATTTAACACAAATTGTCAAACAAGAAACAGTCTTTACAAAAGCAAAACAAGCAACTCACATGCCTGACCAATCAGAGCAGAGCAAAAATATCTCAGTTATGTTAAAGTGAACGCTTCCATGGTTCAAAGAGTAGAATGGCAAGTAGAATGGCAATCATCTAACAGTGAATATCCTCATGACAAGTTGAGGGAATTTCTCATGTTGTCCCTATTTTTTAACCAATGTACTTGTTATATCCCTAACCAGCTAAAAACGGTGACATTTGAATGACTCCCTCAAAGGAAGTGTTATCCATGAGTAAAGAGTCAATTAAAAACTGGCTCATCAACTACTCTCATTGCCCCTAAGCAAGACTCTAAAACCCCCAAGAACTGCCTGAGTGAGTAGAGAACTACTGCTGTAGCAAGCAGTGGGTATGGGTAAAAGTGATGTTAAAAAACAGCAGCAATGTTCTGTCCACACACTGACTGATAAACACCATCTGTGGTTCTCTCCTACCTGCCACTCTGTTGGACCTGGCCTCCCGAGCGAGTCCGAACAGTGTGGAGAATTGTGCCACGGGCCACCTGACCGCAAGCCTCACCCACAGCTTGGGTCTCGCTCCAGAGCGGGCCATGGTCTGTCTGTCTGTCACCAATACTTAAAAAAATCCCCAAAAAACAACACCCAATGTATTCCCTCTCCTCACTCCTATTGGAGAACAGATGACGGAATAAAACGATGAAAGGTGCAGCGTGAGGAAACGGTGAGGAAGGTGAAGGACGTGGGACATTTGGATAGAGATAGAAGGACTTTAAGAAAGAGAGGCAGAGGCCCACGTGCACTGCCTAGTGCCTACCCTCTCACTATGTGCAGGAATGCACCTCGTACCTATGTGAAAATTGTCAGTCAGAACTGTGCACCCAGTACGAGATGCCAACACAAACCGAGCCAATTAGCTTTGGCTCGACAACTGTTGTTGTTCAAGCCATTAACTATTAATACTTAAAAAGTCATTTAAACTCAAACAGTAACTGACAAAGCTAACCTAAGATTTATACACATTTCCTGGAACCTTGCAGCATCAAACTGATTCTTCCACATTCACAATACTTTTATAAATGAATATTGTAGTTCCCAAACACACACATTTATCTGCACACACACACACACACACACACACACACACACACACACACACACACACACACACACACACACACACACACACACACACACACACACACACACACACACACACACACTCACAGTTATGATAACCCTTTATTTAAATACACAATACTCTTTCCGCCGGTCCTTACGGAGAGTAAGCTTGTTTGAGTTTACAGTGGAATTTAAATAGTGTGTGTGTGTGTGTGTGTGTGTGTGTGTGTGTGTGTGTGTGTGTGTGTGTGTGTGTGTGTGTGTGTGTGTGTGTGTGTGTGTGTGTGTGTGTGTGTGTGTGTGTGTGTGTGTGTGTTTTCCCAGGTAAAACAGGAAATCTGGTAAGCACTGATGGCTCACTTTTAGATTCCTGCTATATTACATGTTGTCCTCAGTGACTGTGTATTTCTAACCTGTGGGCAAAAGGGCCTCAGACTTGAACTATGACATCAAGCAAAAATAAATTCTACTTGATTTGGCTTCCAGTTTTCCACCCTTTCACATACAGAAGCTCACCGACTAACAAAGCAAAACATCTACTTCTTAACATCTTATATTGATGGTATTTATCAGCTGCTCAATGTCAGTAGCTGAACCCACTAATGATAGTTAAAGGATATAGTTGTATTGACACCAATCCCTGCAAAACACATTGACACTGTATTAAAAGTATTGATATGTATATTCTAATTTCTATGTTATAACATATAAGTAGAATTTGCTTAATGCATATACTTATTGACTTTCTGATCACCTGTATATAGTGTTATGACATTGTTTATTGTGTCTGCTCTATGGATGCATCTACTTACAATTATTCACAGATATCCTTGAGGAATTTTAAGAACTGTGAAACTGTGTTCATGAGGCCAACAAGATCAAAACAAATACATCGTCTTGTCGTTTAATCAGTTCAAGCCCCAAACCGATTAAACCACCATCCCATGTTGAGGATGTCCCAACACACTTCCCCCCCTCCACTGCCCAACAGTCTTACCTTGTAGCTGCTGCTGCTCCAGGGCCAGAGTCTCCAGGGTGTAGTTGCAGAACTCCAGATTCTCCATGGCTTGCATGCGGGCCGTCTCATCCTCCTCTTCCTCCTCCAGCATTGTCCTGAGTTCTTCTGCCGTGTGTGCATATGCCTCCATGTCGTGCTCCACCTCTTGCAGCCGGAGCAGCAGCTGGTACCTCTCCTCCTCTTCCTTCTGCCTCTCCAACTCCATCTCTCTCTCCAGCTCCTTCTCCGCTTCCAGCTGGCACTGGATCTCTTCTTCCTGGGCGGCTGCGAGGTCACCGAACTCAGGCTGCCTTCCTGCGACTTCGTCCAGGAGGTTCATAGCAGATTCATCAGGGGAGTAGAAGATATTTGGAGGAGTGGTGTTTTGTCTCGGGAAACGAGGAGGGGCACGCGGAGCAGGGCGGGCTGGTTTGTACCCAGGTGGAGGTGGTGGGCGAAGGACTTTAGGACGAGGAGGTGGGGGGCGAAGGGTCCCACGTCTCTCTAGGGAGGAGGAAGCAGAGATCGACTGCAATAGGTGGGAAACAGGCGAATGTGAGGTGCCTCGCATGATATCGCTCTCATCGCTGAAGTCCATGATAGAGAAGTGGCGTGATATAGATTGCGGGCTAAGGTCGTCTACAGAGGACGTGTGATTAGGAGCACTAGAGCTAACGTTACTATCGCTGTAGGTCAAGCTTTTCTCAAATTCAAAGAGTTGCTCGGTTAGCTTAGCCTCCAGGTCCCCAGCTGAGGTTACCAGGGCGTCTAAAGTAAAGGACGTTGGCAAGACACCATTGGAGCCACGCTGCCGGGAACGTTGCCTTTCCTCTGCGCTGCCCCATCATCATATCAGCATCAGTGACGCTAGCGTGGCGGGTTAGCTTCTTCTGCCGGTGGTTCTCAGCCAGGGTTAATAAGGCCTGGCCAAGGCTACCACTTTTCTTACTGGTGGGGGAAGCGTCCTTTGGTGGCCTCTGGGAGTGTCTGTTGTTTTTAGACCAACCAGTGTGAGTGCTAGGGAGGGTAAGGCTATGTGTTAGTTTGGGCTGTAAGGATCTAGAGTTACCGTTCGGATAGCTAGACCGATTAGGGCCAGAAGATGGACCGCTTTGTCTGTGGCTACGTGCGGGCAGGCTAGGCCGAGACGGGAGTCTGGGTCTTGCTGGAGGAATGGATTTGGGTCTCTCGGGTCCCCTCTGTGCTGGGGCCACAGGTCTACGTGGCTGAGATTCAGGCCTGCTGCCCCCGTCTCTCTGTCCTCTGTTGTTTGTCTGAGCCCCAGTGCTCCTGTTTTCATTTTGCCTCCTCTGCTCCTCCTTCCTCTCAAAGTAGTCCAGGTCCCACACTGTATGATCCTCATAAGTCGTCCATTCAGGATCATTCTCTGACTCAGAGGCTTCAACAACATTTGTTTCCTCTGGCGGTTTCTCCCCGTCGCCCTCTATTTTGACAAAACGATGAGGAAAAATACCGTGTCGCCCTCGCAGCTCCCCCTCCAGCCAACCGTCTTCCAAAGTGCCTAAAAGATGTATGCGATCCCCCATATCAAAGTTCAACTCGCCTTGGTCTATGGCCCGAAAGTCATACAGTGCCACAACATAAACACCTCCCTCTTCCTCCTCCTCCTCCTCCTCCTCCTCCTCCTCCTCCTCCTCCTCCTCCTCCTCCTCCTCCTCCTCCTCCTCCTCTCTTCTTCTTCTTCTTCTTCTACTAAATCCTCTTTCTGCTCCCCATCCTCTCTCATAAACACCTCTCCTTCTACAACTTCTACCCCATCTTCTGCATCATATTGATCCTCGTAGCTATATTGTTCAGAATCATTGTTCAAATACTGGCAGTCCTCGGGCTCCTGAGGAGATCGGATGGATCCCTGGAGCTCCACAAACCCCTCTGGGAAGATGCCCCTGTGGCCATTCAGCTCCCCCTGGTACCAGCCCGGCTCCGGCAGGCCGGTGATGATGATCAGGTCGCCCTCACGGAAGTCCAGCTCCTCGTTGAGCTGCGCATGGAGGCTCATGAGGGCCCGAGCCTGGCCCAGGGCGTACGGGGGGAGCTCTGACGCCTGGGCCTGAGCGGAGCGTTCAGACAGCTGCCTGGAGCGACCTGAGAGGGCCAGCTCCTTCACACATGATGTGGGGAAGAGACCGCGGACGCCCAAGGCATTACAACCCCGCTGCCAGGTCTCATCGAGGTTTATGGACCCTCCTGCCTCTCCAACTACCACATCACCTATAGAGACCGGAGATAATGAGCATCACATTTAACATACTGATGTGAATTATGTCACAGTTAAATGCTAAAACATTACCGTGAAAACATTCACATGAAATGAAAAGTAGTCAAATGTAATGAAATGTACTTTTTAAATGTTGGCCATGAGGGTTGTGCAATAGGTCGCCATTGTCAGTATGTGCGTCTGTGTATTGTGTTTGTCCAAACGGTGTATGACTGATGATATGTGTATGTCTCTTAATGTCCACTATGTTTGTATATGTACATGTATGCGGAACTGCAGGACGGAGTCCAGAACACATTTCCTTAAGGGGACAATAAAGTATATCGTATCGTAAAAGAGGTTTCTAAAATGGCTAAGATCCTCAGATATTCATAAATGTTATTATATTATTTTTTATTTGTCATTTTAAGTAGTACAGGTTAAAGGGGAGTTTTAAGCAGAGAGGGAAATGCACAGAGACAAAGCAAGAACACTTTAGGATATAAAGGTAAAGACAGCAGACGCATGCTGTCCTAATGGTTGCTCTTATATACAGTACATGTGTAATGTTGTTGTTTTTTGCACACATATAGTACTGCATGGTATCCAGACAGTAAAGGTAAATTAGCCACACTTATACAGCAGTACTAAACCCTTAAAATAAAACAAACAATAATAGAAAAGTTAAAAATAAAACTAATCTTACATTATCTAATTAAACCAATTAGCCATCTAATTATTTAATGAACATGCCCGTTACATTTGGGGCGGCCATCAGGTGTGCCTTAATTAACTGCACTGACTTAGCTTGACTGGAATTTGAACTGCAATGAAGTGCCAGATATTTTGTCCACGTTCAGGTAGCTCTGGTTCCGTCAGGTTATCTCGGGTTACCTTTATTATTGCATTTTTAATTAACAGTTCTAAGGTCAGTAATGGTGCTTTTATATCTAGAGGATCAGGATTATAGGAATGTTGACTGGTCAGCCAGAAGTCATGGGGTCGCATTCCAAAGACCTGCGGCTCCACCTCCCATTGTGTCTGGGACCAAAACTGGAACGCTGCCAATGGTCACAGTGGAAATTCATAGTGGAAATGAAACATTTTCACTCTCAAATGGCTAGTAAAGACTGTCTCCTATGTTTCCTTTGCTGCAGGAAGTGTTATTTATCTATGACAGTACAAACATATACAGGAATATTGTTTTTGAGTACATTTGGTCAAAGGTTACATCTAAATATAAGAAGACATTTTTATGTATTTACACATTTGCCTTATTGGGACTGTTCAATAGTTGTGAGTCTCCAATGTTAACTTAAAATGCTCAATGCACAATTCTCAATACTACAACTTCTATGACTACGACTACCATTAGAACTTCTAAGGACAAAAAAAGACAACAATAACACGTTTTACCGATGAAAGGGATCTCTGCATCTGTGTTGCATGCCTGAGGTTGTTGTTAAATAAGAAATTAGAAAAAACGACAACTAATGTGAGATAATTCCTGTAAAAAGAAAAGGTCAGCTGGAGACAGTCCATGCAGCATTTAGTTTGGCATCTAGGGACATCTAGTGGGCAACTTCAAAAGGAGGCTTTGTATGATGCGTGTCTTTGTGTGGCACTTTTTAACACGTTTCATCATTTATTTATTTATATATTAATATTTTACCACTAAGAGAGGTGTTCATGTTTTGTTCAAGTGAATAGAAAATTCATCAACAGTCAAAAAACGTTTTATCTAAATAGTATTATATTTCTAAAACAATAGTGGAAGATCAAAGGGGAAAGTAAATTGACTTACTTCACAAGAAATGAACATTTAAAAATGAAATAAATAAATTCGTTTTTTTGTAGGAAAAAAGCATTCCGTGTAAATCATGAATGCCAATTTAATGGCCTTAAACAACACAACAACTAAAACAATCAGATGCAAGAATGTGTCAGTAGCTGACTGTGAATGTGAAAGCTTTCTTTAAATGTTAATCCTACATCATGGCATCAGTTCTGGTTCTCAGTCTTTCCCTCTGTTTGCACACAGTAACCTTTGAGTGTTTTTCCAATTACATTTTATGGAGAAGCTCCACGAGACAGAGTGACATCACAGGTTTGACCATTTTCTATTTTTGTTTCTAGCTCTGAGTTAGAGTTGATCATGTTCATTTAAAAGAGAGGGAGGATGTCATGACGGAAAACCAGTGCATAGTCTACATTCACTATGATCCATTCAAGCAGGAATAGCATTATAAATTGCATTTGTACAAACAACTAGACACAAAAGAATGGTTGTGAACTGTTCTACTAAAAGTGCACAAATGGGTAAATAAAGACAAAGTCACAGTGTCTAACACAGGGGTGTCAAACTCAATTTCATCGCGGGCCACATCAGCATTATGGTGCACTCAAAGGGCCGGTTGTAACTTTAAGACTATATAAACATACATATATAAATATTTAATATATATAAAATAATGTAATTACTTTATTGCCTCTGCATTGGATTATTATCGGATAGGGTAAAAACTTCATAAATAACTACGTCTGAAAGCAGAAGTCTAGGGCAAATAAGTGCAAGTCTCTTCAGTGAGAATGTCACAAAAGTATTTAAAAAAAAAAAGCCAAATTCTGAAAAAAAAGTGACATAAAAAAAAAGGTCAAATTTAAGATGCATTATGGGACATATAGTTTATGGACATCGTGCTTCTGTAAACCGGTATGTAACCGTATAATAAACATATTACATTCTTTCAGAGCTCTTGCGGGCCACATGAAATGAAGTCGCGGGCCGGATTTGGCCCCTGGGCCTTGAGTTTGACTCCCCTGGTCTAACACAACACAACACTTCAACACAAAACAACAGTTTACCTGAGCACAGCGACATCAACAAGTAGCGTTAGGCTAAGTGAGGAAACACGGCCCATTAGAGGTTACAGTAGTCCTACTTAAAACACAGCTGTGTTACATCCTGTATCCTGAGCAAAAAATCTACTTACAGAAACAATATAACAACGCCTAAGTGTGCTCTGATAAAAGTCTTCATGTGTTATGACTAGTAGTCATAAAGACGAGTGATTCATACTTTTATCTGTATTCTGTATACTGTCGGGATGAGTGCATGCAGTATGTCCTTACCTCTAATCAGGGACAGGTTCCCCTGCTCTGCGGAGTTGAAATCATTGATGCAAACATAAAGTATGTCTCCAGGCTTGCTGCTGGGGATTGTGATCTCTTCCACAAAGGTGGTGGGAAACTGACCTGAAGACAGAGGAAAGAGGGAAACAATAAAACATGTTTCCTAAACGTGGCTGCTTTCCAAGACACTGACACAGTTGTAACTTCCATAATTCAGATGCGTCTAATATTCCGATATGTTAACTCACAGACATATACAGTGTAATGTGGCTGTAGTATCCTTAACCTCATTCAGAATGAGCAGAAAGCATCAGTATAGGGAGATGAAAGGGTCATTCTTTTTAAGAAAACGACAAATTACTTTATTAGTTTAAGATCCTACTGGAATGACTGATAGGGCTGCTGTTTTTCTATAACTACTTAGTACAACAATTCTCAACTCATATTAGAAAAAAGCCAATAGTCTTTCAGGGTTGAACAGTTTTCTCTTTGTGGGAGGCTGTGGCTCGGTGGATAGAGTGCTGGACTTCGAATCAGGGGATAGCGAGTTCGAGTCCCACTGCAGTCAGCTTGTCGTTGTGTCCGTGGGCAAGACACTTCACCCCAAATTGCTCCTGTGGGGGTTTCCCACAGTACTGAATGTATGTAAGTTGCTTTGGATAAAAGCGTCTCACAAATGACATGTAACATGGCAGATTTGAAACTGATTCAAATATTTAGGGAATGCAAGAACATCTGGATTTAATTTAATAAAATATATTATTTGAATAGACACTTCAGAAAACATGTCAGCCTGACACCAAAACCAGTTTCTCATCTTTCCAGGGAAGTCCTGACATCAATGTATTAACATCTGTGTTTTCCAGGAACAGTACAGCAAGGCCACATTGCCTTCCCATTCGCACTTCCCCTCTGAGGGAATCCCCTTTCTTATCTTAAGTGATCTTCTTCCTCCGAAGAAGAAGAAATAATTGGATTTCTGGAAGAAAAACAGTTAAAAAAGCAGCGAAAGCTAATAAAATATGATGCACCCTTTCATCTTGCCCAGAATTAATTACGATCATCCTCTTCACACCTGAACATAAAGTAAGAACTTATTCATGAACTAAATCTGCAATACCTAATTCACCCCTCTTCACTTCGGAAGTATTTTCAAAATCGTTCTCAATTCCCAGACCTTATGAAGGGCTACAATGTTTAATATTGAATACTCCATATCGTGTAACGCAGACCTCAGAGAGGAAGTGAACCATGCCTTGTCAAACATTTGTTATATTGCATCAAACAAGCACAAATGAAAGACCAGTTTTCCGTGTGGTGGGAAAGTACGATTTTCCATGTTGTTTTCTATGGTTGTAATTCAAAACAGAAATACACAACCATAAAGGTTTATATACAACAATAATGACCCCTGACACCTTACCTGTGACGCCATCTTTGTTACCAAGCAACCAGAACTCATCCACGACACTGAGCACCTCGATGACATCACCGGGGAAGAGTGGCAGCTCCTCGGAGACGCTGGGAAGGAACTCAAAGACGGCACGCACCACCGACCCTGCTTCCATTACTCATAACCTGCAAAACAGAATACAGATTAAAAGAGTATTCCCACTAATTGTTACATTAAAATTGTATATAATGCATAGAAAAATGGGAACAAGTAAAAGAAAAATGGAGGATAAGCAACATTCGTCAAAATGCAGATGCGTTTCAGTTTTCTAAATAAGGAACACTGGTGCTATTCAAAAGCCTCGCCATACAAATCACAAACAGAGAGAGCGAGCTTTTCTGAAACAACATTAAATGAAAGGGGGGAGAGAGAGCGTGAGAAACCGAAAGCAAAAGAGAGACAAGGCTTTTATTTTATTTATTTTTTTATTTATTTTTTTTTTTTTTTAAAATACGACTATTGGCTAAGACCAAGTCGTTTTTATCTTTTAAAAACCGAGAAAGGGTTATTAACGCCTTTGTTACCTCGAGACTGGATTACTGCAATACCCTGTCCGTCCTGGGAGAGGGATCCCTCCTCTGTGTCTCTCCCTGAGGTTTCCCTTAAACTGTGGGTTTTCTCCGGAAGTTTTTCCTTGTACGATGTGAGGGTCTAAGGATAGAGGGTGTCGTTTTTTTCTCATGCTGATATTCTGAACAATCTGTGCTGTTGTATTTGCTGTAAAGTGTCTCTACTGTAGGCTATTTTTATTATATGTACAGCACTTTGGCTCGACCAAAAATCGTTTATAAATGTGCTATATAAATAAAACTTGATTTGATTTAAAGACATTCCTCGACACTCTGTATAACCTTCTCCTGTTTCTCTGCTTTCTCATGAAGAGACAGGGGTAAGGCGGCGTGTACAGTAATCCCATTTACCAACTCCTGCTCTTCTCCGGCAAAAGTGCATATCAAATAAAAGTGTGTATGTGAGGCAACATCTTTTTAAAACCAACCACATAATAACACAAAACACCCATTTTCGAAAACTTGTGCTCAGTACTGTTTACATTAATTAGCAGCACATTGAACTAACACACAAAATAACACAACATTTTATTTAATAAGTACTCCACGAGCCCTTGGGTATCCTTATCTGGAGACAGACTAACCACAGGTGGGGATGGACGTGCTGAAAGAGAGGGGAAATGAGAGAGGAGGGCTGTAGTTTGCCACAGTCAATGGGGCCTCTGTTGTTTGGGCTGATGGAGCCAAGGGGGGGGGGGGGGGGCACTCTAGTCCAGTTCAGTGGCACTGTCTCTGGGGAGAGACCCGGCTCAGGTTATCCTGAATGTGGAGTAAGATAGAGTGTGTGTGTGTGTGTGTGTGTGTGTGTGTGTGTGTGTGTGTGTGTGTGTGTGTGTGTGTGTGTGTGTGTGTGTGTGTGTGTGTGTGTGTGTGTGTGTGTGTGTGTGTGTGTGTGTGTGTGTGTTTGGGTTCCTCAGTGAAGGTTAAGCAGTTCTGTTTTGCTTAACAAAAGCAATTTGATCTCACTGAGAAGCAGGATGTGAACACAACACCACATAGTGTCAAAGCCACAGTGTTAACTAATGTAAGCCAAAGGGATGTGTTCATGTAAATGTGAAGAAATAAAGGCAGGCAATGAGCACAAACATGCGGTGTGTACTTTTTTTTTTTAAAGTGACCAAATCAATCTTTAATTAAATAACTAAATGTGATGGCTTCATAATGTCATTTGCAACATGACGCACACTGTAAATATTTTTTCTCCTTAACCTCAGTTCAATTGAAACAATACCAGCCTGTCTGATAATATGACAAACGTAACAAGTCTAAACATGCACACAGGTGAATCACATATCACCCAGCTTTGAGAAACAGTGTTCATGAAACAGAGTTATGGTGATCGTCAAAACAACTCACAGGCTTATCTGTTTTGTCTATGTTTGTGAAAGATGATATCTAGAAAGAAATGCCTGAACCATTAGTTCATTGTGGTTGCAGAATAAAAATAAACAAGTATAGCTCATCTCAGCTGAAGAGAGCACAATGCACTTTAAACTGTCAGGTTAAAGAAGTGTCTTTGTGAAAAGCCTGGTATTCCCTTTAACCCAGCGTTTCTCAAAGTGTGGGGCGAGAGATGTGATAGGTGGGTCGCGAATGGAGGCGATGAACGGGAGATTATTATATATTTTTTTAAATAAATAAATGTTTTGGACCTCAGGCCGGAATCGAACCTAGGTCCTCGCGGGCGATAGTGGACTGTTACAGCCGGAGACTCGCAACGGCGGTGGACTTTCACAGCGCCGGATCCGCCGGAGCCTCGTAACCAAAAAAAACAGTTTACAAGGGGAGTGATTAGTAAAAATATGCATAAATAAAAAGAAAGAATGCTAACTAGGTAACATAAGATAAGAATAAACAAGTTTAATATTTTGTTAATGGTTGTGATCATATTCTAAAGATGTTTGGATTATTGAAAAGTACACAGCTCGCTTTCATATGAGTGTTGAGAGCTGTATCCATCAATTCATTTTGTGCTCAAAGTGCACCAGATTGATGCACTTCCCGGGGGAGCATGCCCCCGGACCCCCCTAGAGGATGTGAGGTCCACCCACAAATAAAGCAGGTTAAAATAGTTAAGTTGAATACATTTTCTTTTAGTAAACACTGAAAACGGGTCCCACAGACCCAAACAGCACACAAAGGTTAAAGGTAAGCATATAATTATGTTAAGATGTGCTAAATATATACACAAAAAAAGAGGAGTAAAAGTAGCTCATGACTTGTTTTATTTTTTCAAAGTAGCTCTCATCCTAAAAAAGGTTGGAGACCCCTGTTATAGAACGATACATTTGACAATTTTAAGCTTGGCCTACCATTTTATTGGAGTGATGAGGAACAGGTGGGGCTTGAAAAGGCCCACCTGTTCAAAGTGGGGAATGACAGAAAAAGTTTGAGAACCACTGCTTTAACCTAACAGCCATTCACAAAAAGAAGGTGGTTCTTGTGGCACAGAGGATATTTAAATGTGGCTACTGTGTATGACTTGTGTGTGTAATTGTATATGCATGCACTGCGTTCTTCAGTTGGCAGTTAACAGTGAATTCCAGTAAAGCCACTGAAGACCAGCCAACTCACTGATCATGTTATATAAATAATCTATGTCACCCCTTGAGTCATCTTGCACTCAGTGGCTGTAACACAAACAGAACACACATTTGTCTAATTTTGGAAAAGATCTCTTCTCAGTGTATCAGCTCATAATGTCTTACTTGTTCCCTGAAGATGGGGTTCTGCCAGGACAAGACAGAAAGTCAGACCGTACATACACAGAGGCATTTGTAGCAGAAACAAACCACACAAACTTTACGTTTTCTCAGCTAGAAAATAGAGAAGTGTGTCTTCGGTCAGAGTGACCCAACACGTACGGACCAACACGCGATACACAACAGTATGCTGTGTTTCATGTGCAAATCCGTGATGTTTCAGAAGCAGATGTCTGCACATATATGGTTGTTATCAATGTAAAGCAATTTGGGGTGAAGTGTCCAGGGACACAACGACAAGCTGACTGCAGTGGGACTCGAACTTGTTATCAATGTAAAGTGGCATTTGACATCTTTTACCTTGCCAGCTTCTCCAAGTGGTTATATTGTTTTGCTACGCTGTGACAAATACAACCTTTCTGTTTTTTTCAGAGCCTGCCTCTATGAGTGACACATTAAGTAACTAATCGAACCATCAGAGAAAATGCTATAAATATATTATGCTGGACTTTAACACCCCACACACACAGACACTCAAATCCAGCACTAGACACTTTCTTTTACGCTGCTACTGTATGGACAGTCTTGCACTAATATACATTCTCAAAGATATTGAAGTGACTGTTATTTATATTGATTGTTGTGCTTTTGTTTAGGTCTTAATGTGTGCATATGTACAAATGTTGTGGGAAACGGTATTTCGATCTCTCTGTCTTTACCCACAAACTGAAAGATTGACAATAAAGTTGACTTTGACTTTGATGCTTCTTAAAACTCTTTCGACAGCTGTTGAATAGAGATACTAAAGCTCTTAATTGCCCTCTCTGTGTCTTATCTTAAAGGTCCTATGTCATGGCCATTTCTACAGATCATAATTCCATTGTTGAGGTGTACTAGAATAGATTTACATTGTTCAATGTTCCAAACTCACATTGGTTTCTCATACAGCATCTCTGTGTATTCACTCTCTGTCCTACACGGCTTGTTGGAGCTCCTGCCCCCCCCCCCCCCTCCCTGTGAGCCCACTGTGCTCTGATTGGTCAGCTCGCCCACTCTGTTCTGATGAGTCCACCACCGTTACAGCAGAAGATCAGTGATTATGTGTTACAATGGCGTTAGCGACCAGAAAATGACACCAGTAAGGACAAACAGATGAGAATGCTGCGTGGGGTCTGGGTGCCGTGTTGGCGGGACGTTGCGCGTCTCACTGCTGCGAGGAGCGGACAGTGTGAGCTGGGTTCATTTCCTGCTTGCGGCGTGGACAGCGAGACATCACGAATGGACGTGGGAAGGAGGGGGTGCTGAGGGGGCCGCAGCACCCCCATCTGCGAGACTCCACTAGCACCCGCACCCCCAAACGCGGGGCACCTACAGTGTAAGCGCGCCACAACTTCGCCGCTGCGAGGCTCCACTAGCACCCCCCCCCCCCCCCCCCAGTGCGTCACAGTTTTGCCGCTGAGAGAGTGTGTGTGTGTGTGTGTGCGCGTGCGTGCGTGCGTGTGTGTGTGTGTGTGTGGAGCTCCACGGATTGGTCCATTTGGGTATGGGCAAGTCACTGTACCCAGAAAGAAAAAGAGAAATCTCCAACGAGGCGTTCTGGGGCAGCAAAGACAGGTATTTTCTGTGTTAGAGTTTTACTCGCTACAGGGTGTACTTTGAGGGTGTGTGACTTTGCAGACTGTTTACATGCATAAAAAGCTACATAACACACAAGGGGACGGGTAATAACCGGAAAAGCATGACATGGGACCTTTAAAAGATTGAATATTGAAATTGAAGATTCATTTCTAATCAGGCCTTCCTGTGTGATGTGAAACTCATTTCTAGATTGCCATCATCTTTTCACAGGCATCATTTTTCTACGTAAATGAATGTCTCAAAATACATCCATCCACCCATCCATCTTCTCCCGCTTATCCACGGTCGGGTCGCGGAGGTAGCAGAGAGGCCCAAACTTTCCTTTCCCTGGCCACATCAACCAGCTCTGACTGGGGGAATACATGTGGTAAACAAAACAAAAAAGATCACCCCTCCAGCCACTTAACTTCCTGCATCTTGTGATTATTGTCTATTCAAGCCTGCCGCCACAGCTGAGCTTACATCCAACACTCAGGAAACATCTCACCACACCCTTCTGCCGTGCCCAGGCCTGCACACACTCCCTACGCTGCTGCAGCTTGCCTCCAGTTAATCCTCAGATCTGCATTCAGCCAGACAAGCTCCTTAGTGTTATTTATGGGTCTGTCGGTGGCCCCTGTACTCGCGCACTTTTACACCCTATACTCTGGCAGATGACAACACAAGCGCCTGATTTTCCTGTGACACCTGGGTCCTGTAGAGTAGTGGAATATAGTTCAATTCAAACATTACACAGGTCAGCTGATACATAAAAATAAGCTCAGAATGTTTAACGGAAAAAAACAGAGTAAATGCAATAAAGTCCATAATCAATCTTCTTCCCCTAAAATGCAAATAGCTGATAGTAAAATGCTCAGTGTGTCATATGTGTACCAAGATAAATATTAACTCCTTACTAAACTATAAGTGATCATCAGCATGTTAGCATACTGTAGCTGACATTAGCATTGAGCTCAAAGACTCACTGCAATACCCTTAAATAAGTGTTAGCCAGGCTGTGGACTCTTTTCATATTATTCAAATACTAAATAATGTAATTTGTTAATATAATGCTCTATTTTTGGAATGGCTATTGCTACATGCTTAGCAGACATGGAATGTGTCATTTCAGGGCTCCACATTATAAATGGCCCGCTGGCCCGGAAGCACTATTTATGGCGCGTTTTCACTGCAGGCCTCGCTCGGCCTCCCTCGGTTTGGTTAGGCCTTATTAGGCCCGGCTCACTTTAGACACCCCGAGCCAGCATAACGTACTTTCCACTTGCCCGCTCAGGCCACTAAAAATATTGCTGTAAAAAAAAAATATATTGTCCTGTGGTATTGGTATTTTGACAAGCAATTTTGTTAAATTGTTTCGTTTATTAACGCTACAACATAGCGTTTTGTGAGTCGGTTGTCGTTGTTGGGTGAAAAGCAAACAGCTGTTTGCTGCGGTGCGCAGCGCGAGCAGGCTCCCGTGAGCGGGAGCGCGCTTCTTCACTACAGACTATCGCGCCACCTAACCATTCGCCAAAATGTTTTTAATACCAGCGGTAACTGGCCAAGCGCCGGGCAAAAAACTTCAATCTTCAAATAAAAGAAAGTCACCAGAGGAGTTAAAGGAGAGTGACAGGAAGTATGAGAAGAAGAGGGAGAGAAAGTTTCAGCTTGACCGATGGAGTTGGCTTCTATGCGGCTTTCACACCGGCGCTTTTCAGTTTCTAGCTCCGAGCGGGAGCTTTTCTGGTTCAGCTCCGGTTTCCCTTTTCAGCTCCCGCTCTGTTCACACCGCCCACTGGTGCCCCAGAGCTGCCCCTGCTGCGTCATGACGTCACCGTTTACATCGCTGATTTGCTCCCCAACGGCAGCTCACAACAACAACAACAACAACAACTGCGTCGGGTCGATGATCGTGTTGCTTTTAATCACACGAAGCCAGAATAAATTGAATAACGACTTCTCCAACCTTATACTTTGCTCCAGAGTGCCGTGGTTCATTGTTTATTAATGTGTTTCTGCAGCATTTACCGACCGCTGCAGTATTGGCTGCTCTTCCACGGGAGTTTATTCTCCCGTTAGCTCCCGGTTAGCTCACACTGCAGCGGCCGCTCTAAAGTATTCACTGTCCGACTCACACAAGCAGCTGATGCATATCCCCAGTTCCCTTAGCCTAAGTCAGGGGTCGGCAACAGGGGGACCGCGGTCCGGATCCGGACCCAGACGCCGACCTATACGGACCCGAGCTATAATCAATACATTAATAAGGGATTTTTCGGCGCCTCCCGCTTTTTTAACGCTGATTTGGGTGACTTGTGTAATTCGTGGAGAACCGAAGAGTTTTCGTTTTGGGGGAGGGAGTCCGTCCGTCAGTCCGACTGACGGACAACTTCTCACTTCACAAAAGAAGAAGAAATCTAGACCGCAAAAATAATTAAACAAGCGAGTACCTGTTTTTCCTGGCCAAGGACAGGTTCCTTGAACACAACACGAGCGTAACGTGTCTTCCGTGTCTTCACGTGGTATACGTCTCGTCTGAAAGGAGTGCTGAGCACCGGAATGCCGCTTCAGCACTTAAAATATTGCATATAAGGATAATAATCCATAAAGAGCCGTACACATGCCGCAGTGTTTGCGTGGCTGTGTCTTTAGTTGTAAGCACAGTGGCGATCTGTTGTTATTAGCATCTGGTTAGCTAGCTATGCTAACGAATTTAAAGAGCTTTTCTACAACCAGGTGGAAGAGAGCTCTCTCCTGAGAGGCTCAAATAACCTCAGCTCAGTGAGGTTAAGGCACACCTTGATATGATCATTATAGTTATTAATGAGACTAAATGAAAAACTGGTATAAAATAATATATGACAGTAACAAAAAAGTTGTTAAAAATAACAAGAATAGAGTTTAAAAGGGGAGTGATTTGTAAAATATCCAAAAAGAAAAATATGTTCTGTTTCATATGGAAGTTGAGAGATGTATCCATAGATCTCTTAATGTTGCTCTCAAAGTGTACCAGATTGATGCTTTTAACTTCAATATTTTAAGCAAAGGTTGAGTTCAATAATTTGTACGACCCTCGGAGGATGTTGTAAAAATTGAAAGGAAAAAGGTTCCCCACCCCTGCTGTAAATAATAATAAAAACCCTTGATTTTTAACTTAAAGGTGAGGTAGGTAAGTTTCAGAAACCGACTCGAGATACACTTTTTGTTATATTCCATGGAATGCTCTTAACATCCCGATAGCAATGAATAGCTTAAGTGCTTTGACAAAAAATCATCATCTGTAGAAGCCGTAATACTGTAAAAAGTACAACTTGACTCCATGTCAGCCCAGATTTACAAACTCCTGGCAGGACAAGCTCAAGCTCAATTCTCACACGGAATTTAAAAAAAGTGAGTGGGGGACTGCAATATAAGAGGGAAAGAAAGAGAAACTTTGAAACTGTTCAATTGTTGTGATGTGTAAAGACTGATATTGTTCTATAATCGGCTGAAACTGTTAAGTCATGATGTGAAACGGTTAACAAAGAAAAAGGGACACTCAATTTATTTTATTTATCTAAAATTAAGCACTTTTAAGATGCACATATTTTCAAAAGCTATTTTATTTATTTTCTCTATTTTATTTTTAAATGCAGCCCGAGAGGAACATTACACATATCCACAGTATTTAATGTTAATTGACAATAAATATTGTTGTTTTTTTAATTGTACTTTCTTTATTTGATTGGCAGTTAGTTGTTGATTATGCAGACGTTGATAAAGCTACAGGTCACTTCAATATATATCACACTAATTCATGAAGCAACTTAGACATTTTGATGTTCCGGACCTTTGCATGGGGACATTTTCTCTAACTGGACCTCGTTGAATTTTAGTTGAAGACCCCTGGCCTAAGTGAATGTGTGTCAGTCTGAATTGACACTGTTTGGTATCACAACGCTGTTATGAAAGTTTCTCTGGTATAAAACGGGTGATGTTAGCATAGCAACCGAAGCTAAACTGACTACTTGCATCCGATAGCTGCAATAATACAAAACAACACGTCTGCGTCTCTCCACAATGATCGATAACAGCGAACGGATGGTCAAAGTAAGGCACAAATAAACAGAATCACACGAAGCCTGGTTAGTGTTGCCTGACTTTATAAAGTGTGTTTATAGGCACTACTGCTTGTAGGCAGGCATAACAGTGGTGGGTTTAGTTTCCTGCACGCCTCGACGTAAGAGAGACGTAAGTGACGTCGCCTCTTAGCTCCAAAGCTCTTGCCTCTGGACCGACAATTTTTTGGAGCTGGAAATGAAGCGGATTCCGGAGCTAAGAGCCGGCGCAGCTCCGGTGTGAACTGGAAAACCCGGCGCTTTTCAGGCTCTAGCTCCGAGCCGGAGCTGAAAAGGCGCTAGTGTGAAAGGGGCACTAGTGGTGCAGTGCTGCGTCCTAAAACCCTTTTATAATCTATCGATTACATTTATGATTCAAAAATTATAAAAAGTAGGGTAGACATGTGGAGATTATCCGGCTGAACAAAACGTGCATTTATCAAACAGGTTTGTTTTCCACAGACCTTATTTCCAGCTATTTTCCAAAACCCTGTGGAGAAATACCATTGCTTTTTGCAGAGGGAACCAGCAGCTTACGCCCTATTTAACTAAGGACCCGTTTCTATCCAACTGAGTCTTGTTCAATCTATTCCTTGGGCCAATTACACCTTTCCACTGCACAAAATAAATTAGATTAGCAGGGAGCATTAATTAGAGTTGTGTTGATATGGGATGCACACCTTCATCAGTTCCACATTGCCGTCAATATTTTTCAAGGTAAAAAAAAGTATTTAAATAGGTCTCCTCATCTCTAAATTTAAAAGCATGATGTGCATGTTTCAGTATTCGAGTGACTCATTCTGACTCAGAGCAACACCAGCTGAGGACTATTTGTTAGGATTTGGAAAAAAAGGGAGGGAAAAAGAGAATCATGTAGGAGGAGCAGGCAAGGCCAGAGAAAATGTTTAAAACACGTTGCCAGACTCTACCAGATAACTGTTCTTCCATCGATGGAATATATCTAATGATCGTTTACTGCTTACCCACCTCTACAGGGCACATCCTGGAAGAGTACAAGGGGCATTTCACACACTGATAGATCCTCATAATGAGACTCCCACAGGTGTGTCTCTTCTGTGAGGATTTATGAGGTCTTGATAAGCAATGGGACTCTGAACATGACTGAGCAGCCTGGAATAAACTACTGACAGCAGAGGAAAACTATTCAATGTAGTTCCTGAATACTGTGTGCGCAGTGCATAATTAAAGACACATGTACTTCTTCTACTGCCTCAACAACACTTGTGACGCCAGGGTTGGCCCTCGACCAAATACATGTTTAGCAGACTAACACTCATAATTGTGTTGACAGCTTAGTCAATGTAATAAAAACAGACTTTCTAGACAAAGGATAATGCAGAAGCACCACTTGTGCTCTTAAGTGTCTTGGAAATATGTCATTCAGCATGAAAACATATTAACAAATGACTTGTCGAAAACCAAAATGACCAACTTATCAATTGTTGAAATAAAAAGGTGCAGCCTGAGATTGCATAATCCTTATTTCTACCTGAAAAGGTGAGTCGTTTTTTAGGGAGAGAGGGTGAATGGGACAGTGTGATGAAATGTGTGTGTGCTAATTGGCACTGCCCTGGAGAAAGTAACAGGATTACGACAGATAGCTAAATCAACAGTTGACACACGCGCATGCACACACACACACACACACACACTGTATTAAACACATATGTCAAAGTTGACTGTGGGACAAAGTTGACCTGCGAAAGGCCCATCATCCATCTTTACTAAACTAGTACCTGTGCATTTGTGTGTTTCCAACAGTAATTGGATCAGTATATGATGCAATTCAAACAACGAAAAGCATGTGATGGAAAATCAGTAGATTGTTAGCATTTTACATAAGTAGTAGTGAGATACACTAGGTTTCAATGTCAGCAGGAAATAATCAGTCTTCTCCTTCAATGAATGCAACATCTAAGGAATGTATAGAGCACGTGTGAGAAGGGAGACATCACAGTGAGCTAGACCACTGGGTGGGTTAGGGAATGAACAATCAACCATGCCTATAAAATCGCAATTTTCAATCACAAGAGCCACAATTTCCGCATGATTAAAAGCTGTGGCATGTGACACTTGTTGAATTGTCAGGATATATTGAGAACCTCAAGGCAGAGTTTATTCAGCTGTTTTTAATTAACATTAATACTGCGACTTGGTGAAACAACTACAAAGAAATGTTGGTTTCAATCTGGTTGCTCATCAACATTTTTTATTTCAGTTTACTATGAAGTTCACATTTTGCTTACTGAAAAAAATAAAAAAAAGTGGAACAGCAGGACTACAAACAAAATGTTGCAATGATGTTCATGAAAGACAGTACCATGGGTTTAAATTAAGAAAAATCCATCACATTGTGGAGCAGATTAGAAACATGGGTCAGGCAGAGATTATATTTCATTTTTGTTAACATTACAAGATTTGGCCCCAACACTGGTCTGTAATCTGTGGGTACCATTCTAGCTAATTTAGGTTGAATAAAACACATTGATGTGGAGTAGTAGTGTGTATGGACACACCTGTATTTCAGTTTGTATAAAATACTTGAAAATGTCAATTGTGTGATTAGATACTTTTATCAAATCTTTCAACACTACAGTACATACTGTATATAATTGTCCTAACTGGTCCACCTATTATTACAGCTGCAAGGCATCCGTAGGGTGCTGAAACCGTGTGTCAGAGTGGAGGAAGTGGGATCTGCTGACTGTCTGTACCTTTTATTGAACAGGGTCATCTGATGCCAACAATGAAGCTGCTGCCTCATTATCTGTCTGCCTGCCGGGACCAATGTGCCATTCATCCTATTCAGATACACCGGAGTGGCAGACTGGCACACAAACAAACACACACACAGGCTGGCAGAAGCCTCTGGAGTGCACTGGATGACAGCTGATGTCTTTTGATACAGATTGTTTACTGTGCAGCGCTGTAGTGCTCCTATACAGAATGCCGAGTCCACTGAAACACATTCACCTCGAAACAACCAGAACAGGTGACCTGGCCAGTGGACGCTTCTGGATATTAAAAACTGTGGACATCTGTTGCTTTGCTTTTGACCGTCTAGTCTTTCAGCACATGTGATTGGGGGACGACGAGGGGAAAATGAGAAGGCTCTGTGGGGCTGACAGTTGTCAACATAAGTCATGTGGTTTTCTAACCATCTGCTTGTGGCTCACAGACCTCCTGTAGTATAATCCTATAACCAATTTAGATAAGACTTTTGTTATGGTTTGTTTTTCTTCTTTGCAAACAAAATGTGGTCAACCACATCGGTAATAAATAAATCTCCTAATTGGCCAACTTTATGCTCTGGTAAAGACTTTGTCAAACAATGTTAGGGCGTTCTGCTGGCTTGGTGGTCTAATCCGCACAAGGGCATACTTTTCAGTTTTGATTATATATTTTGTCGGTCTTAAACATTTCTTATATAGCTCAGGGTTACGTCATGCCAAACCAAAATATATCCAGTCTCACATAAGACAAAGAAAGAACCAAATCCTACAACAAAACAGCAATGAATTAAGTCATTTTTGCTTCAAAAAATACTTAAACTGAATAGTGTTTTTTAAATAGATGCATATGGAATTTCTGAGAGGAGATTTTTTATAAATGTTCTTATTATTTTAGCTTTAATCCTTATACCATGTCGTTTTTCTGGGTTCAAACTCAGCCTAGGATTCTTTCTTTGTTGCATGCCAGCCATCCAAAACTCCCCGTTTTTACATATCATTTCATCTCATCTCTTAATATTATCTTCTAAAGACAATCCTGCTCATGAAGCCTTAAAAGTAATGGTACGGAACCACAATGTGATCTAATGTTGTTGGTCTAAACAAAAAGTAAATGGCAATACAGTGAGGAGAGCAGTCTGGCTTTAAAGTGCATATCAACCAGATGAGGCAGCACTACGTGGCCTCAGCCAGCTGGGTGAAAAGAACACATCTGGGGAGCCGAGTCGAATGCCTAAAGATGCCAAACTCTGTTGAAATATTTGGGCGAAGCTGTACTGTTTACCTCAAACGTGCAAACAGTAAACACATACAAAGAGATGGTGACATACAGTACTGTACACTAACATACTAGCTCTGCATTTCAATACAAACAAAGTCTATTTAGTCACAAGGCCACCACCAATATATATAACGAGACAGGAAGAATGGTTCCTTATATTTTAAATAGCCTAAACTGTATGCTGACTGTGGTTAACTGACATGTCAGTTTGCAGATGCACAAAACCAATAATGCCCTTTCCTTTCATACTCACATTTACCACTCTGTTGTGAACTATAAGACAGTAATCTTGCCAGCAGCTATATAAAAAGTACGATAACATTTTGTATACATATTTCATTTTCATACAGTAGCTCTGAGCAGGGGCGGACTGGCCATCGGGACGAATCACGGTGGGCCGGTACTGAAACGGGCCGGTCGGACGATGTGGGCCGGTCAGATAAGTCACTAGAATAACAAAATGTCTATTCCGCTTACTGCCTTATTTATACTAGTTAAAACTTCTCCTCACAGTCTGTAACTTTCCAAAGAGTAGACAGAGCATTGCAAGATGTGTTGCTGCTGAAACATGAATGTAGGGGAAAACCCTGGGTGGGTCGTTGGACAACGAATGGTAATACTCTTTTCTGGCTTATCCATAGCCTAAGTCCTTGTCTTTACATTTTCACTCACTTTGCATTTCTGCAGCTTGGCAAGCACACAGGCATCTCTCAAAGGAATGTGCTTAGTTTTGGACCCTTTTTCTTCCTTTCCCTCACATTTTTGTTTCCCTATTCCTTCTTCAAGCATGCACGTGTTGAATATTAATGGCTCTCATGACACAGACACACACTGGGTGGACCTCTCTTTTGCATAAACATTTCCACAGCTAGGAGGACAGCTCAGATGTCTGAGCTCAGAGGGCAGAGACTGCGTTGTCACGGATACCATGATGTGTTTGGAAACCCAGGGGTGCCCAGGGTAACGCCGCCTCCTGAAGACATGCCGGAGTCCTAATAGTTCACATATGAGCGGTTACATAACTGATATCTCCCTTTGAATCCCAACACGACTGCACAAATTGTAATGGAGGGTGAAATAAGTACTGGTACGCTCCTTTTGGGGAAATCCATAAACACTCAATTCTAACATCTGCTTTCCAAACATTTAAACACTTAAGGGTGAATTGAGGGCATTGACAAGAGTCCGCCAAAATGGAAAACTCAAAGTCAGCTTCGATGAGTTTTGGGAAACTGTTGGGACAGCTAACTGGGATGGGCCAGGAATAATCTACGCAGAGGACTGTAATACCAGCTTCATATGAATTCAGCAAAAGAGAGAAAAACACTGCTGGAAGGAACACTAACGGCCCGTCCACACTACAGCTTCGACTGCTTCAAAAACGGGTTCCAACACGTCTGCCCATTCACTTTGAATGGGGTGACGTCACTTTTCGCCGAACTGCATTGTGGGAAGCAGAGCGGAGCTTTCCTGGCATTTCAGGCTGCAAAAGTTGAGCAATGTTCAACTTTTGAAGCTTCTGAAGCTTTCGGTGGAAGCGTCAGCCAATCAAATCATATGCCAGTACAAGCTCTAGCCAATCAAACCGCTGCTTGTGTGTCAGGGGCGGGAGATTCATGTGATTGGTTGTTGGTCGAGCTTCAGACACGCCCGGCTCCAAGCTTTTTTTGAAGCTGTAGTGTGGACGGCCGTAAGACTTCAAGGAGTGTTCTTCTTGTTTAGTCTGTCTTTATTGTGTGCAATTGTCTCTCTGTCTTCAGGGCTTTATGTCCAATCTTAAGAAACCAAACTAACCCCTAAGCCTATAAAAACAAAATAAAGGTCATTACATTTAAAATGACATACATCAAAAACTCTCCTCCATCACTCATAATACCCTGAACCATATGATTAACTTGAATATGGTTAAAGCCTGAATGTAATTTCCAAATGTCAGGCATTAGTATTATAGTATTATTAAAGGATATTATTTTTCACTTTCTTTGCAGCATCTGCTCATATTAACACTAAACCCCGGTACCCCGCTTCACATCCATTTAAAATCAAATGAATTGCCCTGCATTGTATTGCCTATGCCGAGGTAATAAAACCGGTGCTCCCCGCAATGAATGGAATGTTCTTTTTTTAAAGTCTGAGAGTGTTACATCATTTGATAAACATCTGAATTATCCTGTTTACCATTTCATCAATTTATGTGTATTAGTGGTATTGTGCTCTGCTGGACATTCTGACCTGCTACTGTCGCCTGCACTGTCTTTCATTGGCTGGAATTATAACCACATCACAGTGATATCTATGTTGCTTTTACAAAATGTACAATAACATTTTTCACTGGCTTAATGGAGACTGCTAATGCATAATGTTTGTGACATGTGACACATGCAAACTGACACACACTTCTCAGGTTTCTTTGTTGCAGGTAGTGATACCCTGATGCAAGTGTTCAATAATTCAGAGTTGACGATGTGTATGTGCATCCAGAATCCTGACGAGGCCCCAAACACACACGCAGGACACCAAAAGAGAAAATATATTCTTGTTTAAGGCTAATAGTGGTTAAGTAAATGCAGGGGGTTTGCCACATACAGTATGACTCGGAAGACGGAATAGGTCAAACATACTGTCAAGTACAGTCCTGGCACACATGACAGGACAAGTTACAGACTCTTTTATTTTTGCATAAAGACTGCTGGTTGGATCCCTGCAGGCAAAGAAAAATAGAAAAGCCCTTGTGGAGCGTGCCAAAGCACACTGCCACTGCGATATTTGTATCAACACGTATATTCGCAGCCAATGATTCATTAAAAATTCCCAAATGAAAGGAAAACGGACATCTCTATTGTCCTTGTATCTTTTAAGCCATAGAACACACCTCTCATTGATCGAGATAGGGCTGTCCTGGAAATTCTTCGATGACTAACATCATACGATTATGTCAATAGCCGTTTAGTAGCTTCAATCACCAAATCAATCATGCAAAAGCACCACTTTTATATAAACATTTAAAAAAATATGAATTGACAGAAGAAAATAAAAAAGTATAAAGAAAAGAGCAGAATATTGTAGAAAAGAGCGTGCTAGAATAGAATAAATTAGATAAAAACAGAACATCGTAGAATCTAATACAGAAAGTGATATATTAGAACAAGTCATAAATAATAGAATGGATTTAAACAGAACACATGCATAATAGAACAGAACATTATAGAATAGAACATATTGATAGAGAAAATAGTAGATTATAACAGATCATGTGTGTGTGTGTGTGTGTGTGTGTGTGTGTGGTGTGTGTGTGTGTGTTGTGTGTGTGTGTGTGTGTGTGTGTGTGTGTGTGTGTGTGTGTGTGTGTGTGTGTGTGTGTGTGTGGTGTGTGTGTGTGTGTGTGTGTGTGTGTGTGTGTGTGTGTGTGTGTGTGTGTGTGTGTGTGTGTGTGTGTGTGTGTGTGTGTGTGTGTGTGTTCGGGTCCCTCACATGGTGGAACAACTGACAGCAGCGAGTGGTGGTGTCACACAGGTGACAGACAGACGCGGGGGGGGGATTATTGGGTCTGCAACACTTGTGTTCTCAGTCATCACTTATTCAGCTCACGTCACTATCCTAACAGCTCTGTATTCACTGAGGCTGCCTGCAGGGAGGATAGATCCTGCTCAAAGTACGCACAAACGAGTCAACCCCTCACGATAACTGTACAAAACAAATACGTATAATAGGAAAATGCAGGGTTGTTACGTTAAAATGGGTTCTAATGATATGTCGGATATGTCAAAGTTACCATCCTTTACCCCATGATAGGCGTTTCTCCAGGTCTTCTTGCGCTGTAAAGTAGCCAAAGTAGGTTTTTTTGGTGCTTTTCTTACCTTTAAAGTGTCTTATCGTCCTGTGGAAAATGTGGTAAATGTCCAGTCAGACAAGATATCCAACTTCTCCAGCCTGCTGATGTGGTGGCGGAGCTGCTTTTCCCCTCGACTCAACTTTCAGCGGCTACACTCCACGCAGCTCTGGAGTCATAATTCCCGGAGAAAAATACTTTCTTTCGGCGTAAATGTCAAACAGTCATATTGACACGGGAAAGTGACACGGTGGTCCCGGCTGTGTGTCGGTACATTCAGCTGTCATCACATTAGAAACGGGAGCAGACGAGTCGCTTTGCTCCTCTCCATGCCTACATACAACAACGCCACCCACTTTTTCCAAAGAGACCCGTAGCTGGCCCGGCCTGTGCCTGACTGAAAATAAAAGCAAACTGGGTCCAAAAGTTCAGCAGGACCTGAATCATATCACTATAACTCAACAAGTGAGAAACTGCAGGATTGTTTACATTCAGACAGATTTTTTTTAATAGACTATAATAACCAATAACGACCAACCAATTACCAGGAACAAAGGTAGCTTAAGTACAGTGAGTTCATTAACTCAAGTACTATAATAAAATACAAATCTGAGATATGTGTGAGTATTTCCATTTTGTGGTACAACATTCTAATACTAAGACCTTTTGTACCTAACCAATAATATATAATATAATTACATTCACAGAGGCCCTTTTTTTGGCCCTGTTTTTTTTACTGAGTGGTCTTTATTATAGGTTTCATTCATTATCAGTTAATATGCTGGTAACTGATTAATCGATAGGTTTCAATCTTTCAATATCTGAAAAAAAGAAGAAAAAAATGTTTGCTGCAGCTTTAATTTTAAATGAACAGGCCCCACTTTGAATGCAGGACTTTTTTTACTAATAGTTTACAAGTTAATGATCTGAGTTCTTCTTTCATCATTGCCAATAACAGATACATCCTCTCAGAAAGCAGATCCTCATTTAAATTCAGGTCATGAGGCCAGAATGCATCTGTGTATTGACCAGTTTGAGGAAGCCTTAATGTAGCAGAATGACCTCCTTAACCTAGGAGTTTATAAAGAATGTTTAAATATTTAAGTTTAACATAGTCACTGTAACCTAATCATTAGACGCTTTAATTATGTCATCTATTGCATGTAAAATCCAATTGATAACAAAATAGAAAAACTTGTTTTTGAATCGCAGGGAGTCTATCAATTTCTCCATGAACTGTTCCTCAATCCATTAGCTCATTCCTGTGCAGGTCAGCACATGTTTGGGGCACTTCACCCAGACCAAACATTAGCAGTTTTAGGAAGTAACACTATCTGTTTCTAAATAATACCATCTGAGTCTCCTATGACATATACAAGATTGCATTTGTTCAGCATGACAAAAGTAAATCTTCCGACACGCAGGAGAAGGTGTAAGCTGTAATCTTTGTGTGGCTTTACCCTCAAACTTTAGCTCTTTCATTTAGAGTTCATTAAAGCAATGAAAGCCTTTTTTTAGATAGAGAAAATCATAGTTGTTGAAGAAGGGATTATATGTTTGGTAATCCAATTCTCAGCCTTGGCCATTGTGTGCTGTGGGTGTGAATCACTGCCTCTAGTTTTTTTGCGGTGTCCGCAGTAATGACAGCTTCCTCATATTTGATCTTGAATGTGTCGAACAATAGCAGGAAACAACGGATGCTTTTAACTTTAGGTGCTGACACGAAAAAGAAAAGATACAGGAGAGGTCACACTAAACACTCAAACACACATGTGTGCAAACGTATATACACTGAACAAAAATATAAATGCAACACTTTTGTTTTTGCTCCCATTTTTCATGAGATGAACTCAAAGATCTAAAACATTTTCTATATACACAAAATAACCATTTCTCTCAAATATTGTTCACAAATCTGAAAAAATCTGTGATAGTGAGCACTTCTCCTTTGCCGAGATAATCCATCCCACCTCACAGGTGTGGCATATCAAGATGCTGATTAGACAGCATGATTATTGCACAGGTGTGCCTTAGGCTGGCCACAATAAAAGGCCACTCTAAAATGTTCAGTTTTATCACACAGCACAATGCCACAGATGTTGTACGTTTTGAGGGAGCGTGCAATTGGCATGCTGACAGCAGGAATGTCCACCAGAGCTGTTGCCCGTGAATTGAATGTTCATTTCTCTACCATAAGCCGTCTCCAAAGGCGTTTCAGAGAATTTGGCAGTACATCCAACCGGCCTCAAAGTTATAGAAACAGATATCCTAACTAAAATATATTGATAGCTCTACTGTATGTAACAAATTGCCAACACAATTAAAATAGGAGACAAATACTAATATTTAAAATATATAAAAAGTTAAACCACATTTAGCAAAGGAGCTATGAGAACAGGTAAAACCAAAGAATATATATATATTTGCATTCATGTTTAAAAATAATACCGTAACACTTTCAATATTTCATTGTATCACTGTCCAGTTACTAACCATCTCCAAAGGTCATGTTTTGCCTTGAACATCAAAAGAATTATCTTGTGTAACGATTCAGGTATTTTTTATATGAATCATTTGTGAAGTGCTTCTACTGTAACTTCCGATAAGGCCTGGCCCATCGATGTCATAGAACTGCATAAACTCTGAGTCAATGAATGTGGGTCAGGCAGTGTAGGAGATGGACCTTTGGTGGGCTTCATTGACGCCACATCCAGTATGGCCAACTTCACAAACACACTCACACACACACACACACACACACACACACACACACACACACACACACACACACACACACACACACACACACACACACACACACACACACACACACACACACACACACCACACACACACACACTATGCCTGAGAAGGCTCCAGATCAGTGACTCTGTATGAAATGCCGGCTTTGTCTTCTCCCACAGTGGCCACTTGTCATTCAGGGCCACTATGTAGGTCTGTTGTTGTCTTTCAATATTCGCTGCCAGTTGATCGGTGCCATAATACTCTGTAGGCAGAGAATACATTGGCTGTTATACAATCGCCTTATTGTGTCTGCTCTGAGAAACATCAGCTGTGCCAAAGTGTGAGAATGGACATAAAATGAAAGTTATTGTACTAATGGACTGATAATTGAACTGATGTCAGTAAGTGAGTGACTTGTGATTATTGTGACTCAATTTTATCATGACAGTGGGTTTGATGAGGCATGACTAATATAGCTGAGTTCATTGTTTTTTCTTCGCATATGACCATTACAAACAACAAATTGCTATTGTCAATGTATTATAAAAACGACTCATGTATATTATTATTGTTTTAGATTTATAAAAGTCCCACTCTAGTTGTGGCTGGGATTTAATATTCCCACTAATAAGAATCAGGAGGAACAATAGATTAGAAGACAAATAAATGCTTTATTCTTGGGGAACGTGGAAGAATCTTATTTGGATTGTGTTAGCTTTTAAGACACAGCTAAGCGTCAGACATTCACAGCAGGGTTTATTTCGTACAACATTAATTTTAAATCTCCTTCTCACAATTACCAGAAACCTTACTTCAGGTATCTTAACGGAAACCAATTCAAAAAACCCATACTGAAGTTGAGACAAGAGAACAGAAAGTGCTACAATTCTAACACATTTAAGAGTTTTAGGACTCTTTTATGCACCATATTATTGGTAGTGTATTCATGGTGATAAGATGGAAAACCATTTTACCATTGGAATAGAAATGTAAAAGAACTGGATGTAAATCCTTTATTTGAGTAGGTTTCATGTATTAATGTGAGGAAGACCAATTTAAAGCTTATTCTTTATCTGTGGTGACACCAGACATATTAATAACAGGATTTTGATGTAATGGGAATAGTTTGCAAGATATAAAATTAGCCATATTTATAGTAACAAAAATAAAAATAAAATAAAAATCCAAAAATATTTAAGGTTGTCTCCATTTGCCTTCTGTTAGTGTGTATATCAAGAATATGTATTATTTGAAGACTCTGCCTGTAAAACCCTAGAAAGTTAATGATCAGCTGGAAAGTAGGGCTGCATTGAATTGACAATAATAATCGCTCGAGGGGTTTGATTTAATATCAGATTGGGTGAGTTGTTTTTCCTGGTTGGAAAATCATAACTGTTATTTTTGAGATAGCTGAAATCCAATATTTCCCAAAAAAGCAACAGCCATGTTATCATCCTTCCTTGTACAACAGTGACATCTATTGGTGTACTTTATTTAAACACGGGCTGAAAGGTCAGCAGGAAAAAGCATTACATTTTTCCACGGAGTCATGCATTATTTCCATAGGACCAGAGGAGATATGAAACCTCCAACTTAATGACACAGTGAGAGCGATGTTAATGTCAGACATGTTTGTTTTCATTTAACATCACATCATAGTTTCAAGTTCAGTTTTCCATATGACAATATTACAGTAATAGTCTGTAACTGTGTAACTGAATATGCTGCAATTATCCAGGGTGGAACAACTTGGTGCTATGTAATGATATCCTCTGCACTTCTTCTTATTTCATTAGTTGTAATTTCTCCTGTTAAAAAAGGCAGACTTCTTTTAGTTTTTACAATTGTGTCTAGGGTAGATTGAATAAAGTTATATTTTATTTTTGGCACTTTTGTTAATATAGTGAGCATAGAGAAGATTGTGTTATTTAAGTGCCATAAAGCACACTATTACTGCAAATAAAAGCAGAAATGCAAACTATATGGTGAATGATGACGGCAAAAACCTTGTTTTATTTCACTTTTAATTTTCATCAAATTATAGTAATCAAAATCCAAAAAGTCCTTTACAAATACAGGATAGCTGTGTTCATACAAGTCAACACTGTTACATAAATACACCAGGTTTGCAACATTCCTTAATACAGACACACAAAACAAACAGAAACACAAAGGTTTGAAATACATAATCATAGGACTACAAAGTTAAAATGACATACATATATAATGGTCACGTATCATTTTCATAATGTGTATGTGTGCGTGCGTGTGTTTTGTGTGAGATTTTCAGTATGTGTGTGCATATGTTTGTGTGATATTGTCCTTGTTTCATCTGGGGCCGAGCTTTAATGGGGCCTTGGGAGATGAGTGGTTCTTCTTGCCGTTGTGGGGCTTTGCTTTCAGGTTTTGTTTTGGTGCCGTTTTCAAGTAAAAATGAAGCTGTGAGGGGAAAAACAAGGTGTAAATTGAAATATTCCTTGTGAATCAGCTGTTATATTCCTGTCTTATGCACCCAAAGATGCCCTGTTCGTGCACATGGAAACATACCTGTATGGCCTCAGCTGGTCCCACTGTGACCGTGCTGCTGTCGGGGACGTAACCTGGGGCCGATGCCGTCACGGTGTAGGTGCCAGGTAACAGAAGTCTGAAATAGTCGCCATCCACTCCTGTATGAATGCAAATAATAAAAAAGGATGAGTTAGTCCAACTTGTCTGATTCAAATCTAAATGTTTTATTCATTTGTAAAAATTACTGAATGACTTGATGCGTCTTCTTTGTTTATACAAAGATACTGTTACACTGGAATTCACATTTTTTAGTATCTTGTTATGGCCACACTGGCACTGTTCAGTAAGAGCTAAAAGGTGTTTTTCAAGTATCAAATCAAAGGTACCCACTTTCCGGGCATAATTGCTAAGGTTAAGCTACAGTATTTATTATTACAGATTCAGCAAACCAGTATATCAGAGCTAACCTTGAGTAAAGTAGTCCTGTAAAGGTAAATACAGCAGTTATTTCTTAAAGTGCATTCCCACCATTGGCCACTAGAGGATGGCTTGTTCCATGCCAGTATTCTTACCTAATATCCTCACTACTAGCCAGGACATTTGCAGATGATTGACTACAGACACCCCCCACACTCACATACTTCTTCAACCCTGCAGTTGAGTAAAATATCCCACAAAATAACAACCAGATCTGTGTAATAATGAACTGATACCCCCGGCAGCCCCTTCTCACCGGTGGTCACATCGTGGTTGGCGCCAGCCACCGAGATCTCAGCGTTGCCAAGAGGGTTATTGTTTTCATCATACACCATGCCTTTGATCCCATGATGCACCTGTAAAAAACCACAACGTTATTTTCTATTTAGTTTCACCAATAATGAATGTACTCTCTTGTTCAATCATGTCGTTTTGGCTCGAGCTTTTGCCACATAAAATGTAAGACATATTTCAGCATTTCAGATAATGCACAGTGACTCTCATTCCAATACATTTTTTGGAATTAGAGTACATTGTACCAAGCCCGTTTTAAATGTGTTTTTCAGGACCTTTAAATTTGGTATGTTTAATCAAACCTGCAAAAGGCATTACTGCACCCTAAAACTCTGAGTGACAATGCATTACTGTTTCTTATCTCAGGACTCAAGATATATTTAAACCTCCAACCAAAGCCTCTTTTCATACTTGATTGAGGAAAGTCAGTTTACTTGTAATAAGCTCAATTATAGGTCATTTCAGGTTGCTTTACACAGGAAATCCCAACCAATATTTACAGGAAGCCAGGGAAGTGGACTCATTAATCTTGGTAAGTTGGGTTTTTGTATTTGTGTGCACCAACTTAAAGATCAAACCACTTGCCAAATAGGGAGTGTGTGTGTGTGTGTGTGTGTGTGTGTGTGTGTGTGTGTGTGTGTGTGTGTGTGTGTGTGTGTGTGTGTGTGTGTGTGTGTGTGTGTGTGTGTGTGTGTGTGTGTGTGTGTGTGTGTGTGCGTGCGTGTGTGTGTGTGTGTGTGTGTGTGTGTGTGTGTGTGTGTGTGTGTGTGTGTGTGTGTGTGTGTGTGTGTGTGTGTGTGTGTGTGGTCTAGCATTACTATACTTGTGGGGACCTACATCTGTTTACATAGTCACGTGTGGGGACTGGCTTCCCTTATGGGGACAAATTGGAGGTCCCCATGAGGGGAATCATTAATTTTAGGGTGAAGACTTGGTTAGGGTAAGGTTAAGGTTAAGGGTAAGGGTTAGGGTTTGGCATGTGTTGGTTATGGTTAAGGTTAGGATAAGTCTCCAGGAAATGCATGTAAGTCAATGTAATGTCCCCTGAAGTGATGTATACATGGTGTGTGTGTGTGTGTGTGTGTGTGTGTGTGTGTGTGTGTGTGTGTGTGTGTGTGTGTGTGTGTGTGTGTGTGTGTGTGTGTGTGTGTGTGTGTGTGTGTGTGTGTGTGTGTGTGTGTGTGTGTGTGTGTGTGTGTGTGTGTGTGTGTGTGTGTGTGTGTGTGTGTGTGTGTGTGTGTGTGTGCTAACCTGTTCAAGGTATGAAACCAGTGCTTCCCGGTTGCCCATCCATTCTCTGGGCAGTGCGGAGGCTGGCGGGAACTTATCACAGCTCAGCTCCAGTGTGATCTCAAAACAGTTGCTGTACAGGTAGTTGAAGTCCTGCATGCCTGAAACACACACAGAAACAGACTATTTACTTCGAGAATATATGGCTTATCGAGTGTTTTACATCGACTCTTAGTTGTTCAGATTTGTGAGGAGTGATCTATCAGTTATCAAATTTATCAGTTATCAAATCCTAAACACTTTAAATGAATGCATTTTAAACAAAAAAAGAATGGATCTGGCTTTACAACCTTGCGATGGATCATAACTTTTCATAGAGGCTATAAATCTTATGAAGCCAAGTAAAAGGTAAAGTTCAAATCTAACCTCATAGCCCATGACATAAGACTTGGAGCTCAAGGAGTTGGTAAAATAAACATACCATGCTTGTGTTAAATATGACTGTGGGCGTTTTCATCCAATTTGAAAGCTTGCACGACTTAACCGAAGAGTTCAACAGATTCACATTCCAAGGAATAATCCCGACCAGTCCAGACCAGGATTTACAGATCAAAGACGTCTGCCTAGTGATTGTTGCCGTTACAGATAAACTGAACTGAAATGTAATACATGCCCAGACAGTTTGATGTACTTGGTGTACTGTAGCTTCCAAGTATTCTATCGCAAAATAAATTCTCATAAAGAAAATGGGGGAGGATGAAGACTTTAATGTGCTGCCAGTGCCTGAGCGCTTATAACTCTAGTAGGTGGCCAATGCTAGTAAAGAATATTGTATTAAACCAAAGCCTAAAGGAGGTCAGTAGATCTGCTGACAGGACAAACTGGAAGACACAAGGCTAATAATACAGTTAACACATCAAGTGTTTATTCAAATCTACACTAGTACGTATTGGCATAGTGAAATTCTAAATTAAGTTAATAAAAAAGCCATTTCTGTATATGTAAAAAGGCATCTGTTTATGTGGCACCAGTTGGATGACCGATGGGTGCACTTACCTTCTCCACCAGCCTATAGTCTATTGGCTATAAGCATATTCAAAGGATGATGTTGAGATGTTTCCAGTGATATATTTGACATTTGATCAAGACAGACTGCAGCAGTTACTTAACTTGTGGATTCAAGTCAAGATTTCCTCAAACTGCAATGTGCATTCAAATGAAAATGGAATAGCAGTTAACTTTATAGCTAAAAAAAGCAAGGCCCTCCCTAACATTATACAATTATCATTCCCTTGACAACATGCGCAATATTTAAAAAATAATGCAACTTTTAAATGTTCAACTTTTTGGAATCTTCTTAATGCATACACATATCACTGCAATCACTTCTATCAAGTTGCATTTTAAATATGTTAATAAGTAATAGGGAGAATGGATCTACCACATTTCTAATTATGAACAATTGTGGCAAATATAGAACATTGTGATTAAACATCCCAGTTACTATTTGTGTTTCTTCTCTTTTTTGACCAACTTAAACGGTTTTACCACTGTCAGTGACCAAATTAACTGTACACAAGTGGCAGCTCTGTGGCTGAAATAAAACATATATCTGGGATGGAATAAATTAAAAGGGCCATGTGCTCCCAAAAACAATTAGACTACCCCTCTTTCAAAAGACTACCCTCCCTTCACCTGCTTATAATTTGTGTACAGTCCCTAAATTGTTGTTGGCATGTGTCATTTACAAACATGAGCAGCTAAATCCGAGGTGGTCAGTGGAGGGGCAGCTGTTGGTGTGCAGAAGGTGAAGAGGTTAAAAGCAAGAAGAGAGCACAGAGGCCTGGAAAAAGTCAGAGAGTTCATGACGGCACCGCCAAAGCTTGCCTTGCAAGCCACTCAAGGCATGTCAATCATTCTGAAATCTATGCCAGCACCTGACATCATTCATGCAGGTGGCCTTGTCTTTCTTTGGAATGGGAATGATAATGGACGCTCTCCAACGCATTGGAATTTGCACAAATAATAAGGGTAGTCTTAACCTGCCTTCACCGGTGGCTGTGCAATGTTGGATACAAACCAGGCAGGGTATATTGTTCCAGTGGAGATTTCTTTCTTAAAGTCCTCCTATTATACTGTTTTTCATCAATATATTATAGGTCTCATATACAAAACATGTCTCTGAAGTGTTTGGCTCGAAATACCAAACAGATCATTGCAGCATCCCATAATCCCCTCTGTTTCAGCCCTGTTTCAAAAGTGCTGATTCTCTGTCTGTTACTTCAGATGAAAATAAGGAACCCCTCCCCATGCCCCTCTGAGAGATATTTGGTTAAAAAGAACACCATGGTGCTCTAGGAGGAGATTCAGGTGATAAGGTGGAGGGGGGTTACCTTGGTTGGTGATTGGCTAATGGTTACACAACCCAAGAAATCGTTATGACATCATAAAGTGGCCAAAATCTGATCAGCTCATTTTCAGACAGGTTTTTATATAAATGGATCAGAATCTTTCAGAATCTCATTACATAGAGGGGACACATCTTTATGTATAAAAGACATGAAAAAGTGGATTTTGCACAATAGGTGACCTTTAAAAGCCCACGTTTGTTTCTTACCTTTGGACAGAGAGTACCAGCTGGCGCCGTTGGTGATCCCCTCATCGAAGAAGTCCCCACAGTTCCAGCCCTTGTGCATCCAGCTGTGGGCGTACGAGTAGGTCCTCGCTAACTGTCATCACACACAAATGCACATACGACCAGTTATTCACATGTTTTCACAATCACACAAACAGACAGGGATGAGATCAGATGCGTGTAACATCTGGAAATCCTTTTCAATCTGCTGCACACCTTCCTGAAGAGTTTGTCGTCCGCAGTGGCCGCGTACGTGGTCCTCCCTCGAATGCGAGCGTCTCTCGACTTGTCGAAGGGGTAATTGGCTACCACGGCTCCTCCATGGAGGTTGGCTGACAGGATAAAGTTGTAGTTTTGCATCCATTTTATGACCGCCAATGTCTCTGGTTCAACCTGTGGAGGATGAGAGTACTTTCAGGGTTGTTGACAAATGGACAGTTGTAAACAATGATATACACACAAAGACATTTTAGAGATAACATCTTATTGCATGTCACTGTTTACTTAATTACTCACTATGGGGAAAGTTTAGAATTAAGGTCCATATGGAGTCCCTAACTTTCGCAAAATCATCTGACCAAAGTCTTCTTATTGCCTAACCGACTTTTTGTATGTTGTCGTGTTAATGATATTGTCATACACAGTCTCTTCATCCCAGACTTTTCATAAACAACATGAGTGGACCCAAGACATCTGGTTTTCTTTTCACTCAGAAACACTGGCCTCTCTGCTCGGCTGCTAGTTACCTTAGCCTAGGAGGTAATGTTTTCAGTTTGGTTTGTTTGTGCGTTTGTCAGAAGGATTACATAAAAACTACGGATGAAACTTGGTGGAAAAGTGTAGCAAAGGCTAATAAAGAACACATTACATTTTGAAGAATCACGAGAGGATACACAAATATATTTCTCTTCTGGAAACGACCTTGGTTTGCTCTCTCCAAATGCCCTTTTGGTTTTCTCTGCTTGCCATATGCAAATATGTTCTCAATTCCCCTTTTCATTTTCAAGCAACCAGGTCTCAGAAGTTGTGGTTAATTCTTCGAGGTATCGTCAGACTTTCTAATCCCTATTAAGTGATTTTCCATCTTTACTTTAGTCCCCTTCCCCCTCAAACTCAAAATAATGTATCTTCTTTTTATGTAGACTGAACATTGATGCATGTATAATGCACTTGTCAAGCAGGCCTAACCTTTTTCTGTTTTTCAGTCTGGAATTCAGAGAAAGAGATGAGTTTTCAAGATGATGCAAGATTAAAGCTGCAAGGATGGAAACAGGACATTTACTTATATGGCAAATCTTCAATATGCAAACTATTCTAAAACAACAATCTATGGTAGCTCTCATGCAATGCAACAGACATCTTGAAGCTTTCAATTCCATTTTATACTGCCATTTATTTTCTCTGTCAGTACTATCTTCACACGATCTCCCAGCCATGTCATGCATGGAGACAAGGAGAAATGCGTCTCCTTGAATAAGGTATGTGGCATAATAAACACAGTTTGGTTCATCAGGCGGAGACTAACTGGCCTTGAAGTGGAACTGGCAGGTGTTTATTGTCTGTCGATCTTTATATACACTCGGCGTGCTTAAAGTCAGAGCTGTCGCCATGGTGTTGGGTTACATATGAAGGACACTGATAATCATTACAAACTCAAATACTAAACAGAGGGAATACAATGCCATCTACAATACAAATACATACATGTTTCTGGGTCATTACCATACATTGTTAGAATGCACACATTGTATGAAGGATTCTTTTTTTTTTTAAATATAGCTATGGCAGATCATTTTAGATTAGATTTTTTACCTTTGCCCTGTCTACATTTGCATTATTTTGTGAAACAGTGGAGAGAAAACGTCCTATTTGTTATTCATCACATTCCTCTGGATATATCATCAGCAGACTAATTAAAATGTATCATAGCGCAGCCTGCAGGCGGGCGCTGGGCCTGTGGCTTCATGCAGCCTGTGAGGATGTAATCCTGAGCAGCATGAATGAAGTATCTGTAACAGTGGCACAGTTACTCTTTTGTGTTGGCCTTTCAGGAGGCAGTCATGTGGGTGGACAGCCAGCTCGCGACTGGGAGGACCAACAATTTAGTTTTCTAAACACATTTGCTGCCCTGGAACTAGTTTACATAGGAAAAAAGGAAAAGGAAAGCGCCATATTGATTTGATATAAACCCAACTAAAAGTGAAACTCCTCAGTTGTTAATATTGTAATATATGTGGAAGTTAAAAATCCCTCCCAGGTAAAATTATATAACATTTAATAATATATATATATATATATATATCGAACGGAGAAATTGTTCAATATACATTTTTAACTTTATTTAAATGGAGAGGTTGTTTTTAATTTGCAGAGACATTATATTATCTCCCATCACCCAGTAGGAGGGGGCTAAGAGAAGGCAATCTTAAAGTAGAAAATGTCAAGGAAATTAACCTTCAAACCAAGAAGCCCTGTGAGTGTCTGTTCAAGATAAGATGTCTGCAGAGAAGACAACCCCAAGGACCTGACCTTAACTCTTAAAATGACTTTTAACAATAGTTTATTTCTACATTCAACAAAGCAGTGATTTGAAATAGTATGTGCACAGCATAGTGAAGAACATAATATAATTTACTTTGTCAGCCTTTCCTGCAATCATGAGTCATAAAGTAATTGGATCCACATATTTATTTATATAAATTACACAGTTTATCCTCCCAGTACTTTCAAAGTGTTGTGCAAGTGTCTGCTTTTTACAATCGTTCAGTATTAATGGATAAGACTTGTTATTTCCTGTACAGTACCTGACTGTTCAGAGAACTGACAGAGTTTCTGCCAAGTGACACATTTTAAGGAACGCAGTGCTTCATTAATTAGTTTGAATAGTCATAGCGGTAAAAGTGTTTATTATTCAATGCTTATAGGAATGAGATGATCATTTCGGTGAAATCGCATGATTTTGTAGAGTCATGCAGTATTTTAAGGTAGCAGATAACAGTTAGACTTTGAGACCTCACTGTAGTTCAGTTCATATTGTCATGGTGGTGTTGAAATTAAACACATTTAGCTGAAGCTGAAGAACTTCATATACAGTATAGCCATCTTATCAGGTTATTCTATGATTGGAAGAGCTTTATAGTCAACTCTATTCTAATGTTATCCTTTTAAAGTGTCAAAGCTTGTTTTGAGCTTGGAATTCAGTTCCTATGCTTTGAAAAAATCCACAAAAATAAAGTTGAAAGTTTGGATTTAAAGTATATTTTCTGTCATGCTTTTGTTCCACTTTACCATCTGAACATAAACGAGTAACGCTGTCATTTTACCCCCCTGTTTCATATTGCAAAGAGAAAGGAGAGCGGCCTCTTTCTGACCCAGAGGAGGAAAGACAGTTTACATGAGGGGATATAGGTCTTACAGTAAGACAAACACGCCCCCACCGGGTCAGACTATACAAGCGCACATACACATGAAGCAGACAGCCTAAGCTATTCTATGTGTGCTGGGTTTATGTACCGTTTCATTTTTATTTAGTGAAAGCTCAACTGGCAGTGCAGTCTGATCCGGCACAAATCTCATGCATCCGTTTATGTCAACAAAGTTAAAGCCAAGAGAACTCAGCTACAGTAGGGCAAAAAAGTATTTAGTCAGCCACCAATTGTGCAAGTTCTCCCACTTAAAAAGATGAGAGAGGCCTGTAATTTTCATCTTAGGTACACTTCAACTATGAGAGACAGAATGGGGGGAAATAAACCAGGAAATCACATTGTAGGATTTTTAATGAATGAATTGGTAAATTCTGCAGTAAAATAAGTATTTGGTCACCTACAAACAAACAAGATTTCTGGCTCTCACAGACCTGTAACTTCTTCTTTAAGAGCCTCCTCTGTCCTCCACTTGTTAACTGTATTAATGGCACCTGTTTGAACTCGTTATCAGTATAAAAGACACCTGTCCACAAACTCAAACAGTCACACTCCAAACTCCACTATGGCCAAGACCAAAGAGCTGTCAAAGGACACCAGAAACACAATTGTAGACCTGCACCAGGCTGGGAAGACTGAATCTGCAATAGGTAAGCAGCTTGGTGTGAAGAAATCAACTGTGGGAGCAATTATTAGAAAATGGAAGACATACAAGACCACTGATAATCTCCCTCGATCTGGGGCTCCACGCAAGATCTCACCCCGTGGGGTCAAAATGATCACAAGAACGGTGAGCAAAAATCCCAGACCCACACGGGGGGACCTAGTCAATGACCTGCAGAGAGCTGGGACCAAAGTAACAAAGGCTACCATCAGTAACACACTACGCGGCCAGGGACTCAAATCCTGCAGTGCCAGACGTGTCCCCCTGCTTAAGCCAGTACATGTCCAGGCCCGTCTGAAGTTTGCTAGAGAGCATTTAGATGATCCAGAAGAGGATTGGGAGGATGTCATATGGTCAGATGAAACCAAAATAGAACTTTTTGGTAAAAACTCAACTAGACGTGTTTGGAGGAGAAAGAATGCTGAGTTGCATCCAAAGAACACCATACCTACTGTGAAACATGGGGGTGGAAACATCATGCTGTTTTTCTGGAAAGAGACCAGGACGACTGATCCGTGTAAAGGAAAGAATGAATGGGGCCATGTATCGTGACATTTTGAGTGACAACCTCCTTCCATCAGCAAGGGCATTGAAGATGAAACGTGGCTGGGTCTTTCAGCATGACAATGATCCCAAACACACCGCCCGGGCAACGAAGGAGTGGCTTCGTAAGAAGCATTTCAAGGTCCTGGAGTGGCCGAGCCAGTCTCCAGATCTCAACCCCATAGAAAATCTTTGGAGGGAGTTGAAAGTCCGTGTTGCCCAGCGACAGCCCCAAAACATCACTGCTCTAGAGGAGATCTGCATGGAGGAATGGGCCAAAATACCAGCAACATTGTGTGAAAACCTTGTGAAGACTTACAGAAAACGTTTGACCTCTGTCATTGCCAACAAAGGGTATATAACAAAGTATTGAGATGAACTTTTGATATTGACCAAATACTTATTTTCCACCATAATTTGGAAATAAATTCTTTAAAAATCAGACAATGTGATTTTCTGTTTTTTTTTCTCATTTTCTCTCTCATAGTTGAGATATACCTAGGATGAAAATTACAGGCCTCTCTCATCTTTTTAAGTGGGATAACTTGTACAATTGGTGGCTGACTAAATACTTTTTTGCCCCACTGCATGTTACATTTGCTTATTTCTCAACTCCATATTCAAACATGGAACACACACTAACACAAGCATGAGAAAAGCACCCATCCATCTTCCTTTCCCTCCCACACACATCCTTCATGTATTTGCACACATTAGCTCAGACACTTGTAGATGAATGGTTGTTTCCTGTGCATTTATCCGGTAGCACTGACCTGTTGCTCCCAGTTGTCCGGCAGGGGCAGGTGGTGGTTCCGTCCGTTGGTCTTCTCGTAGTAGTACACGAGTGCATTCAGGTCTGGAAAGTTCCGGTTCAGATCTAATTGTCTGGCGTTCCCTCGACCCACCAGGTAGCCGTTGGACTCTGGACCCTGTTGACCCAAAGACAAAATATCATGTTTCTCAAACAGCAGTTTGAGTTGGATTACCTTGTTGCTTTTCTTCCGGAGAGCGATTGAGTTATGAGGTTTTCGCTTTTTAGGGATTTTAAAATGTCATTTTTTAAGCTATTAATCATTATTGCTTGGAAGCAGCGAAGGAAAACTTGATTGCCTATGTATTCCACAAAGAGCACAGGAAATCTGCTGTGCAACAACAGTAGATTATTCTCCAAGGTTTCTTTTTATGTTTAGTGCTACACAATGTTCTTGTTTCTAAGAAATGAAAACTCAAATCCTTCCCAAACAACTTGAAGGGAGGTTAAGGTTACGCAAACTAACGACAATTCCAAGACTTGTGAGTATGATTTAAAGACCCTTGACAGGCAGACACAAAACTGAAGGATCGTGATTATACTCAGAACTCATGAAGTTGGCGTATGTGCTTTTGAGTGAAACGTCTCAATATCTATGGGATGGATTGCAGTGACTTTTGGTACAGATATTCATGTTTCCCTTGTACATAGCCAGGACAAAATGTCGACTTGTTTACTTCTTTGGTTTAAACGAATGACATTCTAATCAGCCTAAAACTATACTTTTTTTGATAAGCAAATGATTGCACTTGAAATCAGTTCTACACTAGATATCCACTCTTGTCTTAGTATACTCAGGACTTAGAGTTGACCTCAAATAGCACATTTTATCACGTTATCTATTGCAAAGAGAGATACACTAGCTTTATTTTTGACATCTGGAGCAATTGATTTGTTCCATAATAGGATTTGGATTTGTTGGATTTGCACAGTATTTCCATGCAGACTTTGTGAGCAGTTGTAAAACAAATAAAAGAACAGACTTATGTTCATATGTTACTGCTTGGATTATCGCATTTATTTGATGCCATGGGCAATAAACTAAATCAGTTGGGAAATAAAACAACCCTTTATTGCTGTCCAGATGCTGCTGCGTCCAAACATCTGTTGATGCAACAAATTATAGTGCTTTGTTAGCATGTTGTCTGAGCGGCAAAGAGAGGGACGTATAATTAGTCTCAGAGATAGTGAGACGGTGTGTGTGGGTTTGTCTTAAAGGGGGAATGCATGTGTGTCCTTTGTGTCCCGGTACATATAATTATGTAGAAAGCTATGGGCTCTCTCAGGGAGCCGATGGATGGGATTATTACAGACATTTGCAAAACATTGGAATATTTATTTTTGTTTTTGGTTCCTGGTTGCTTGTCTTTGGTTGATATAAACACACCCACATACCTTGTGTTATCTGCTGGAGTCAGATATGTTGTTGTGCTGTGATTTAACTTGCAGGTGTTACATTCTCCTGAGAGACCTTAAATATGTATAATGTTTCCACTGGCAAGAACACAATCAATTGAAAAAAATGTAGAAACTTTTCTCTACAAGTGGCAAATGATTGTTGGAGGAAAAACAAATGTCTCCCAGTCGTTTTTTTCCCCCTTTGTTTTCTTTATCATGCGGATGCCTGGAGCTCACATGTAAGTGAGGGTGTACATTACCTGTTTGGCAGCCACCTCGTAGCCATCGGGGTTCATTGAGGGCAGGATGTGGATGCGCGTGTCATGAATCAGCCTCATGATCCGCTGGTTTCCGGCCCGATACTCCTCGCACAGAAACTGGGAGAGCTTAATGAGCAGTTCACGGCCGAGCACTTCGTTGCCGTGCATGTTGCCCACGTACTTGAACTCCGGCTCCACTGGGGAGGAAGTGGAGAGATGGAGGTCAAAAAGCCACACAGAGCTGTCAAGGATGATATTCACGATGACTGCCTGAGCATGCATATGAGCATGAAAATACAGTGGACGTGGGCTGTTTTTTCATGATTTCCACTCGGAAAAATTGTTTTTATATGAGACATTATGATAGAAACTTTCTACATTTTTGACTTTTTTTACGTTACAGGAATTACATTTGAAATCATCACAACATAACCCGATGTATGCTTTGGTCGTTAGTCACAGCAGCCCCTCTAGCCATAAATTGCATTAACAGCTGATTGAATATCCCTCTTTATTATATTATGCAACTGTTTTTTCTTGTTAAAATCTGGCGCCAACGTTACCGACACTGCAACTCGACCACCAAAAGTTTTCTCAGAGATTCTTGTGTGTTATGCAAATACCGCATAATGCAACAGAGATCAGGAGAGGGCTTTAGAGGCCTTCTGGGACCTTCCTTTTCCACTTCACACCACAAGATATGTATTCCATTTTCCAAATTGTGGTCTTCAGCCCGAAACAACACTGCCTTACTTCAAACTTATCTACACAACCTTTTGACAAATGGAGTGTTTTTCAATACATTTATTTGATATAACTTTGTTCTTTAACCAACATAAGCTATGACTGTCTGATCATATCACACCAAATAAGGCAAAAATAAGTTTTATTTTGTTGATATTCAATTAAATACTAACCTTCATGTCTTTACTTTAGCACCATTTCTTATAGGGTACTTCTGACAAAGGTGAGCTCTTGGGTGTGAGTCTTATTACAGCTGATTGGATTATTTGGATAAGATCTGGCTTTCCTATCTGCCACTGATTGGGTGAGCCACCTATCCAAATAGCCCCCCCTCTCTGTATAGGGTTCCCTCCTCTCATGGGTCCCTTCATTAATCACGGCTGCAGCGTTGATAGAAGGACCCCAGGACACAGACAGTAGACAGAGCAACTGCTGAGCACTTAGCTTAAGGCTAAAATAATGCTGTATTATCCCCATATGAGTCTACTCAAAAAGCCTGCTACTTAACACTGCATTATTGCATTTGTTCGCACTTCAGTTGTTCATGAAAATAAGTAGGTTTTTTGGGGGTGGGGTGTTTTGGGGCAGTTACTTCCAAATGTATGAACACCCTTCACTAATTGCTTCAGGCACCCAAATGGCAGCTTGAGCGCTGCAATTCACCTCCTTTTCTTTAACGTGGCTGAACCTGAGGCCAACTGGCCTCAGGTTCAGAAAACAGGGTTGGCTCTAGCGTGCAGCTTTGAAACACACACACTGAGCAAAATGTGAAAGACATGAACTTCCTAAATGGTGCAAGGGGGTTGACCCAGACAAGACCCTCAGGTCACTCCCCTCCACGAAGTGCACGGTTCCTGTTTTTCACCCTCGGTCATCTTGCAACAGAACAGGCGCACATCCTTCTATTCTACTGAAGGAAGCTCAGTTGCAGCCAAAAAAGCATTCCCTGCAGTTGTCAGGTTGTTTATCTTTCTCAAAGAACATTACAAATACAAGAATGGACAAATCTTAAAAATCACTAGAGTGTGACCCTTTGGCCTGGTAATGATTCTGCTCGTATGCCAAATAAACACCTGGACAGCTGATTCAGTGGTGAGGAGGGGGGTGGGGGATAAGCAAAGTTTTGCAAGAGTGGGTTGAGGGTTAAAGCCTTATTGACTCAAAGTCAACTTCTGTGTCATCTGCCCAGCTTTGAAAGAAAAAAAACACACTTTGTCAGTGGTTGGATGGCAGGAACTGAAGTGAATCACAGATGTTCACTCGGTTCTTTCACTTTTCGCTTGTATCTTTCAATTTTAGTTCTTCACTGATTACAACCATCGATGTTTATCAAAGAAGCCAAATTGGGAAAATCCATATTTTTCTTCTTTAGTAGTAGTTCACATTATATTCAGCATCAGGGAGCCAAATGGGGTTTCATCTATTGTGGGGGGGGGGGGGGGGGGAATGCTCTGAATCACTCACTCAGAGCTGCAAAACAAATGGGCAGCCAATACAGCCTGAGCATTTGAAATCCGAAAGCATCATAAATCCATATACCCTGTAGCTATAAAACAGCTTTGTGTTTGTTTATCAGCTTCACATGTTGTTTAGTGTCTTTTGACATCAGTGTAACCTTACTGTCATATAGGAAACTTAACTTGTGTAATCTATTTTTCACATTTTATTAAGATTGAATACTTTAGAAACTTTAAAAGTGCTGTATGTCTGTTAGTAATAATAGGCTGCAAGTGTTTTAGTCTTGACACACATATTTATGTAAGGAAATTCTGCATTTAACTTTATTGTAACAAGGTCATCCTCACTGGGCTGTCAAACAGTGAACGAGGAGTTACTCACTTGCTTCATGGATGCCTGGGTTATCACTGAACTCCAGCACGTAGAGGTGGCGCCCCTCTACGCTGCGCCCGATGCTGTAAATGCGGGTGATGTAGGGGCATTCGCTCTGCACTGCAAACAGGGCTCTCACCAAGTCCTCATAGCGGTGATGCTGGAACTCAGAGCTGCTCACATGGAGCCCCATCACCCCCAAAAGGAGGGCAGAGACCCAGGGAAAAGTCCACCCCTGCTGCATGGTCCCTCACCAAGTTGTGCAGCACAGGAGTGAAGGACAGGAGGCAGAACAAGAGACTTCCTGCAGCTATGCAAAACACTTTCAGATCTATATTTACCTCCTTACACACCAAACATACTGCTTACTCCCTGCTTGCTCTTTCCCTTTCTTGTCCCCTTCTTTCTCCTGCTCTCCCTGTGCCTCCTCCCACACACAGTCCTCACACTGAAGAGCAAGTAAGGACGGCCCCCCGCTCCTTCTTTGTCTCACTCTCCTCCTCCAACAGCTGCTTCTCTCCCTCTCTCTTCCCCTTTGAGTCCTTGTCAAGTACATGCTACTTGCTTTATTGGCGCTTAGAATACTTCTGCTTCAAGTAGTTCGCCCCACAGCCCCCTCGGCTCTGTGCACACACAATCTGAATTTCATTCTGTCTCTAAGACACTCATTTTCTCTCTCTCTCTCTCTTTCTCTCTCTCTCTCTCTCTCTCTCTCTCTCTCTCTCTCTCTCTCTCTCTCTCTCTCTTTCTCTCTCTCTTTGTCTCTAACTCTTGTTATACTCCCTTCCTGGGAAAGAGGGTTTTTTTCCACGGCACTGCTCTCCCCAACCCCTGCAGCCCTCAATCATCCATTCATTAACTCTTAAATCAACACACAACCCCTGTGTGTGTGTGTGTGTGTGTGTGTGTGTGTGTGTGTGTGTGTGTGTGTGTGTGTGTGTGTGTGTGTGTGTGTGTGTGTGTGTGTGTGTGTGTGTGTGTGTGTGTGTGTGTGTGTGTGTGTGTGTGTGTGTGTGTGTGTGTGTGTGTGTGTGTGTGTGTGTGTGTGTGTGTGTGTGTGTGTGTGTGTGTGTGTGTGTGTGTGTGTGTGCTTTACCCTTCAGATGAATCAGTGTGAGAGAACACTTTCGCAACCTTTGGATTGGATTTGTAGCCGTTTCTTCGAAGTAGCATGTGTATGAATGCATACACATGCTCTTATGGCCTAGAGAAGGAAGAACAAATGCTGCAATTACACTTCTAAAAGACACAGGTTGATGCACACACACACACACACACACACAAAATATTATTATTTGTTTGGTATTTCATTTTTTATTATTATTGATTTTTTTGTTATACTTTTTTCATGAATTTTCTGTATTTTATTTGATGTTAATCTAATATATTTTTTTTATATATTTTTCTCTTTTATTTGACATCCTATTATATTCATATCAGTGTGTGACGTCTGATATTATTCTAATATTTTTAAAATATGTTTCTCTTTTATTTTACATCCTTTTTTATAGCATTTTTTGGCTTAGTTCGAATTTTCTTCAGAAATATTCATAAAAAGTCTGCTATAAAAAATGTAGCAATAAAATAGTGTTTTATATTCCTAATAATTATTGTAATTTCTTTAAAAAATGTGTTTTTAATAATATTGTAATGTTAAAGTACCTCCTTGATGACGCTCACTCCTCTGGGATTCTTCATGTCGACACAGATACTCTGAAACAATAAAACTGTATTTATTACATTTAATTGAATTGTAATATAATAAATGTATATAAGTATATAAAGTGTTACCTTCTTGTTCCTGTTGACGGTCAGGAAGTAGGGGCTTTCTGATCCGACAAACGGGGGCCCCCAGGATCTGGTGTCTTCCCCAGCACCTTCACAAAAACTACATTACCCACAATGCCTTGCACATGCTCTGCATAATAATGATAATAACTGCTTTTAATCTGTAATTAATTAGTGTTTTATATATTGTAAGTGTGTTGTTCTAATATGAATTGCTACTCTATAAATAACATGTATTATTAATATCATATCTTATATTTGCTAACTTATATATATTAGAGCTGCTATCATTTTGTTTGTTGAGCACTTTGTAGTGAATATAAATATTTTATTTGTGTTCATGGTTCCATGAAGCATGAACTGAAGTCTGGCAGCAATTGAGTTTCTTCATTGCAAAAATGTCTTACCTTCACACTTCTAGCCACCAGTGATGAGAGCCACCTGGTCCACATGTGAGCATCATTTGTTTGTCAGACGTATGTCTGTTTACTGTATGGGACTATTTGCAGTGGTGACTAGTGACTAGTGACCAGAGCCTAGTGACTGTAGGCTATCTTTTTAATTTTTTTTTATTAAGAGCTTTTTGTTCGTCAAGTGGGAAAAGCTAAGTATTTTTTTGTAAGGTATGTGTTTCTCTTATTCTCCTACGATACTGTTATGATAAGGTAGGAAAGTAGGTATGAAGGTAAGTAAGTAAGGTAGGTAGGTACATGATTTAAAAAAAATGTTTAAGTTGTATGTACTTAATTACCCTCATTCGGGATACAAGTTTTTAAGTTGATTACTCCAAAAATGAAGTTGCTCCAACTTGTTTTACCGTATGATTTAAAAGGAATTTTAAGTTGTATGTACTTAATTACCATCATTGTGAACACACGTTTTTAAGTTGACAACCATTTATTTTCATTTCATTTCATTTCAAACCTTTATTTATACAGATAAAATCCCATTGAGATCATTGATCTCTTTTCCAAGGGAGACCTGCTCAAGTAGTTCCACATGAAACATAAAAACATAAATAGAACAACAAAAGGACATCATCCAGCATCATTTACATAATTATCCACATAAACAGGTACCAATAGCTTCCGATTGAGTAGCATCCAACCGAGCTTTAAAAACATTTAGTGGCACCAGATTGTTAAGTTTCCATTGAATTTGCAGACTATTCCAAGACAGAGGAGCTGCGCATCTAAAAGCTGTCTTCCCTAAGACAGTCCTAGCAGTTGGCACATTTAATAAAACCACAGCATTCGATCTCAGGCAGTAGCCACTTACAATTTTCCGTGAGATCAGGGAGCAGATATAAGATGGAAGTTTCCCTAACATGGCTTTTATATAAAAATGTACCAGTGACTGAGCCTCCGTACAGTTAGTGAAAGCAAACCAGCCCTTGCATACAGGGTACAGTGATGGGTTAATGCTTTACAGTTTGTCACAAATCTTAGTGCACTGTGATACGCAGCATCTAACTTGACCAGGCAATTGGCAGGTGCATTCATATAGACCAGGTCACCATAGTCCAGCACAGGTAAAAAGGTCACAGTGACTAGCCTTTTCCTGGCCTCAAGCGAGAAACAGGACTTGTTTCTGAAAAAGAACCCTAGCCTAACCCTCAGTTTTTTTAGCAGGTTATTTACATGAAGTTTAAAAGAGAGACAATCATCAAGCCAGATACCCAGGTATTTGTAACAGGTAACCACTTCAAGTTGTGTTCCTTGCGTAGTTACAATATCTAAAACAGGCTCTGGTGTCTTTTTAGCTTTAGAAAAGAGCATTACTTTGGTTTTATCCACATTATAAATTAAGTTGCTACAAATATATTGTATTCAATAGTTTTTTTTCTTAGCTTTTTCATGTTTTTGCCTTTAAAGAAAGAAATTAATTGATTCCACAACAAAAATATTAGGCAATTCACTTTTTATTTTGAACTGCAGTTGTTTATTTCAACACATGATGTTTCAATGAGGAGAGAACTTGCGGTGAGCTTCATTTAAATCTTGGAAAAAAAGATAAATAACACAAACTTAAATTGCCCCACAAATAATAATAAACACATTAGCCATATTACCATGGGAAAAGGGCACACAGCAATACATGCTGCCATCACATCGAAGTTAGAGCCCTTTGCATATTTAAAACCAGTGCCATATATGTAAAATCTGTAAAGTTTTTGTCAAACTACAGAAACAAACTCTCAATGGCCACCAATCTGCAGATCACACACATCCATTTTACAAAAGATGTAACAAAGATGTTTACACTTCCGAGTGCCGTAAGTCATTATTTCAAACAGTATGAACACATTTAACGCAGAATGCTTGCTCATTCATTTGTTTCCCTCGACCACGATGGTTGCCATCGTATGGTCAGATCCTGCATGGACCGGTCACTGATGAAGGTGATATTCATGTCCTTTTGAAGCACATTAAATAATAGGTTAGCGCATCAGAGATAATGAATTAGGTAATGCATACTTTTTAAACTGTCACTCTTAGCGAATTCAGAGCCATTATTACCAGCTGCTAAAGCAACGCTGGTATTGTTTTCACCTATTGAGTCTGCATGTGTGTGTCAGCATGGCAATGTGGTCCTGAAGACACACAGAGGTGCTTTTGAGTACTTTGCCTAGTGTTTAAATGCATGTGGGCATACAGTATTTTGTCAATCACAACCGTGCACGTTTTAGTGTACCTTCTCATCTTTTTTGCAGGTTCCATACAATATTTGAACTGGTTAAGTGAAGAGCAGAAGCCACTTGTCAAATTGTACACAATCCTTTTCCCATGCCATTGCTGTCAACACCTATCCATGCTGAACGTTGCTAAGATATTATTGATTGAGGTGTGGCCAAAAGTGCAATATGCTTCAAAATGTAACTGACAGAGAGCAGTGCTTTTGTCCTGTGCCCATGGATTTTATTTTATTTCAAGATTTTTAATTACGTTGCTAAACTCCTTGAAAAGGTCCTCTTCCTTTTCTCCAAGGTACACGACAGGGCAGCGGATGGCTATAGTTCTCTGCGTACTTCAATTGTATTGTGCTATTTTTGAAAAAGGAAAAAAAGAGAAATTACCTAAATGAATATATTCTGAACTGCCAACAACTTGCATTTCAATGACAACTCTAAATAACGATCCTACCTCAAGAAGCATGTCCTTGATCTGCTTCACGAGATTCATTTTGAATAAAAAGCGATATCACAATAGTAACCAAAGTATTTTTACACTCACAGCAGCCTCTACTACTTTGTATCCTCTCACAGAACTATTCACAGTTCAAAGGCTTCTAATTTTGGTCAAACAGCAATTTGCCATACAGTGCAACTACAGTAAGGCTACTGTATTTGAATGACAAAAGACGACACTCACCTTAAAATGTCCTTTGTATATTTCTATTTGTCTTAACTGTCGGAACTTGTCCAGGCATGTTAAGTGGGAGTGGACTTGAAATCCTTAACTCAAGGTGTAGAACAATTAAGTTATCAAGCCAATTGTATTACTTACTACAACTTGAATTTAGTTTTAAGTCAATTAACGCAGAAATCAGAGTTCAAATTACACACAATATTAAGTTGATGTAATTACCAACATTATTACGTCAACACAACTTATAAATTAATGTTTGCAACTTAAAATGTTTATCTAAATCAATTAACTCACATTTTTATCTTGCAACCATGCATTTAATTAAGTGGAGGTGAAAGGTCGCCTGAATTCGTTTTTAGAGTGTAGTAGGTACACTCTAAAAAGTAATTCAGGAGACCTTTTACCACCACTTAATTAAATGCATGGTTGCAAGATACAAATTTGAATTAATTGATTTAGATAAGTTGCAAATATTAATTTATAAGTTGTGTTGACGTAATAATGTTGGTAATTACATCAACTTAATATTGTGTGTAATTTGAACTCTGATTTCTGCGTTAATTGACTTAAAACTAAATTCAAGTTGTAGTAAGTAATACAATTGGCTTGATAACTTAATTGTTCTACACTTTGAGTTAAGGATTTCAAGTCCACTCCCACTTAACATGCCTGGACACGTTCCGACAGTTAAGACAAATATAAATACTATACAAAGGACATTTTAAGGTGAGTGTCATCTTTTGTCATTCAAATACAGTAGTTGCACTGTATAGGCAAATTGCTGTTTGACCAAAATTAGCAGCCTTTGAACTGTGAATAGTTCTGTGAGAGGATACAAAGTAGTAGAGGCTACTGTGAGTGTAAACATACTTTGGTTACTATTGTGATATAACTTTTTATTGAAAAAAATGATTGGTGAAGCAGATCAAGGACATACTTCTTGAGGTACTGTAGGATCGCTATTTAGAGTTGTCATTGAAATGTTGAAAAAAGTTGTTGGCAGTCACCCATTCAGAATATATTAATTTAGGTAATTTCTCTTTTTTTCCTTTTTCAAAAATAGCACAATACAATTGAAGTACGCAGAGAACTATAGCCATCCGCTGCCTTGTCGTGCACCTTGGAGAAAAGGAAGAGGACCTTTTCAAGGAGTTTAGCAACATAATTAAAAATCTTGAAATAAAAATAAAATCCATGGGCACAGGACAAAAGCACTGCTCTCTGTCAGTTACATTTTGAAGCATATTGCACTTTTGGCCACACCTCAATCAATAATCTCTTAGCAACGTTCAGCATGGATAGGTGTTGACAGCAATAGCATGGGAAAAGGATTGTATACAATTTGACAAGTGGCTTCTGCTCTTCACTTAACCAGTTCACATATTGTATGGAACCTGCAAAAAAGATGAGAAGATACACTAAAACTTGCACGGTTGTGATTGACAAAATCTGTTCACATGCATTTAAACACTAGGCAAAGTACTCAAAAGCACCTCTGTGTGTCTTCAGGACCACATTGCCATGCTGACACACACATGCAGACTCAATAGGTGAAAACAATACCAGCGTTGCTTTAGCAGCTGGTAATAATGGCTCTGAATTCGCTAAGAGTGACAGTTTGAAAAGTATGCAATTACCTAATTCATTATCTCTTATGCGCTAACCTATTATTTAATGTGCTTCAAAAGGACATGAATATCGCCTTCATCAGTGACCGGTCCATGCAGGATCTGACCATACGATGGCAACCATCGTGGTCGAGGAAAACAAATGAATGAGCAAGCATTCTGCGTTAAATGTGTTCATACTGTTAAAAAATAATGACTGTCGGCAATCGGCAGTGTGAACATCTTTGTTACATCTTTTGTAAAATTGATGTGTGTGGCCTGCAGATTGGTGGCCATTGAAAGTTTGTTACTGTAGTTTTACAAAAACTTTACAGATTTTACATATTTGCCACTGGTTTTAAATATGCAAAGGGCTCTAACTTCGATGTGATGGCAGCATGTATTTGCTGTGTCCCCTTTCATTTCCCATGGTAATATGGCTAATGTGTTTATTTATTATTTGTGGGGCAATTTAAATGTGTTATTTATCTTTTTTTCTGAAGATTTAAATGAAGCTCAGCGCAAGTTCTTTACAGGAAGACTGGGTGTGTATACATTCACTCCGCAGCTGCATATAATCAGCTCATCACAGGCGTTCTCTTTAACCTATTACATTTCACCTCATTCTCCAGCAGCCAATCACCGTGCTGCAGCCAAACTTTAAAATGGTTCTCCTCTCTCCTACAGTCAGCTGTGATTCCAGGTTTTCATGCTGCCACCCGCCTCCTCCCCATCCACCTCCTTTCATCATATCCAGTGCCAGGAGAGCTAATCCAAAGACCTCATCACATCCCCTCTAGTTGGAACAACTTGATCTTTGGAGTAATCAACTTAAAACGTGGTGTTTATGCTACCAATTATTAAGTAAGTGGTCATTAAAAACACCTCTGATAGAGGAAAAGCCTTCTCCCCTAACTCAAATAAGTTTGTTGGTTCAACACAATTTCATTAGAAGTTGTCATAACTCAATAAACATTGATGCAGCTGTTGCGTTGATTTTCTTTTGTTGAGCCAAAGCATTTGTTTTTAGAGTGTAGTAGCTATGTTGAAATAAATAAGAAACAATAATTTGGTGTTGTTAACATAGTCTTTGTTGGATACACATGTCAATGTTCTTCAAATTGTGATTTTTATGAAAAGTTTTGAAAACTGATTTTTAGTTGCATTGTGAACTTGTCATTGACTAAGGAATGTACTTAATTATAATTTAAAGAGCTCCAGGGTTGATAAGGGGTAACTTATATTACATACAGGAATGTTAAGGGAAAGTAAAAAGAGGTTTACTGAGTATCTGAAGTACATATAGAAAGGTTAAGGTTGTATTCAAATTAAATATAATAGTGGATTTCTCCACCTAGAATAGACAACAAACATTAAATAACAAACTCACTGTAAGAAATATAGATTGTAATGTTATTTAGGAGTTGTATAATCATGCAATAGTGACTCTCATTTGGTGGTTGTTTAAAGTAGGAAACTGAAAACGCAAACAATTCACCACAATTGTATTTTTAAGTTTATGAAGAAAGAGTACCCTCCATTTATTGAGAACATTTCTGAAGATTGAATATGTGTTCCATTTCTTATATTCCTATTTAAAATGCAATTTTTGAGTAAAGAAGGCAGATGCTAAACTTGGACAAATGTGTTAGTGGTCTGCATGTTGTAAACAAAAGGTTTTGTTCAATCACCAGTTAAATCTGATACAGTATAATTATTACTTCAGTACCTGGGTTTACTGTAAAATGGTCCTGGTTATGATTGATTTGGCTAAAATTTAGTTTAACATCTGAAGAAATGGTGCTGCTAACACGGAAAGCTCGGACACACACCAACACACACACACACAACACACACACACACAAACACACACACACACACACACACACACACACACCACACAACACACACACACACACAACACACACCACACACACACACACACATCACAATGACTGCAGAGGTAGGCAAGGGGTGCTGTCAATCAAACCTGCTGGAGAAAAGAGGAGCTTTTCCCTCGCAGCATGTTGTGCAACTGCTTGTGGAAGTTTTGAAAAGAGAAGGGAAAGGCAAAACCTGAAGCAAGAGCTGAGAGTCACAGATGGAAAGTTGAGCAACACAAGGCCCACTAGAGGAAGGAGAAATGTCCCAAAAGCAACATAGAGAGGAAGAACAACAAAGAACGGAGAAGAAAAGAAGGACGTTTGTGCACACATTTGCACATTCGTGTGGCATCGATGCCTTTCAAACCGATGAGCAGAAGTAAATCCAGTCTTCATGTCTCTAGTGGTGATTGTGTTCCTTAATTGTTTACATCTGTTTGGCCTCATGGCTCGCTCCATGGCCAGTTCTCGTCACATCTCACTGCCATGCCAACATCGCTCATTTCAAATTGAAACAATTTCATCTGAGATCAAAAGTCAGCAGCTTTATTTGTCAAAATGTCTACATGTGTTATACCTACAGAAATCTTGAAATACCGTTTCTCGCAGTCCCACAGCATGGCATAAAACAAGATACAAATATGGCCTAGAATAGATAAACGGGGTATATAAGGGACTAAGTAATAGTAGTAATAAGTACTAGTTAATCATATATTTTTAACAAAACACAATCCACAGAACATGAATTGACTTTAATGCAAGTATTCTTTAGTGTAAATGAGAAAATGATGTTTAAAAGTACTAGTTTCAGTGCGTAGTAGCAGCGGAGATTGGGTAGAAAAGTGACTGGTGCTCGATGAGGGAAGGTTGTGTGTGTGTGTGGGGGGGGGGGGAGGTTAAAGCTCCAGGTCCATTTGGGGCAGGGGGGAAAGGTGGGAAGCAAAGTGGGACTGGAGAGGTCAGGGGAGAGATGTCAGAGGCGGGGAGGGAGGGAGAGAGGCCGAGAGAGGGAGAGGAGGGAGGGGAGAGTTCAGCATCCTGACCGCCTGGTGGAAGAAGCTGTTCCTCAGCCTGGTGGAGCTCGAGCGGAGGCTGCGGAACCTTCTCCCTGAAGGCAGGAGGCTGAAGAGGCTGTTGGAGGGGTGGGTGTAGTCACCCACAATGCTTTGCGGGTGAGGTGGTGTTATAAATGTCCTGTAGTGATGGGAGCGAGGCACCGATGATCCTCTGGGCAGAGTTCACTATGCGCTGCAGGCTCTTGCGGTTGGAGGCGGTTGCAGCTTCCAAACCACAGCGTGATGCAGCTGGTGAGGATGATCTCAGTGGTTGCCTCGGGAGAAGGGAAAGACAGCATGATGGGGGGGGTGGTTTGCTCCGGCTCACTCCGGATGAAGTACAGCGCTGCTGGGTCTTCTTCGCTAGTGCGGTGTTGTTTGGTTTTTCATGGTGAGATCATCTGTGATGGTCACACCCAGATTTGATGGTCAGGGGGAGGGGGGTTGGTAGTGGGTTATCCTGAAGTCAACAAACAATCTCTTTCTGTTTTCTACACGTTGAGGAAGAGATTATTTTGGCACCACAGGGCCCAGCTGGTTCACTTCTTCCCTTTAGTTAGTCTCATCGTTGTGGCTGAGAACCCACCACAGTAGTGTCGTCAGCAACTTCACAATGTGGTTGGAGCTGAAGTTGGGTTTGCCAGTCGTGGGTCAGCAGGGTGAAGCGAAGGGGGCTGAGCACACATCCTTGGGGGGCCCCTATACTATAGTATTTGAGGTGTTGTTGTTGACCCGTAACATCTTTGTGGTCTCTCTGTGAGGAAAGTACAGTAACCAGAGAGTTATAAGGTTAACCTTGAGTGACTGTGTAACCAAACGCAAACACTAAGAACTAGTGATGTTTTCCATTAATCAAACCAGGAGAGACTCACCTACCTCACTAGCAATTTAACCTAAATGTGTTTTTCCCTGCAGTATCCTCCCACCCGAGTCAACCACAGGCTTCAGTGATCATAATAATCATTAACAAAGGCCAAAAGACTCAAGAAGTGTTTAAGCTGGGGGAAACTTAAATACATTTAAGACCCATGAAATCCACACTTGTGCAGATGCATCAATCACAAGATTTCAAAAACTGAAGATTTCACATGAGAAATGACATCTGGTGGATTTGTACAACGGTACTAAGCCAAGGGCAAAATAGTTATGCAAGGATGTTTAAATGTACTTATTAAGCCACTATCATATTCACATTAAAACCTGTGTTGCCAGCCATTGTTAACCATACTATCCATCCATCTTCTCCCGCTTATCCGTGGTCGGGTTGCGGGGTAACGCAGTTCCAGCAGAGAGCCCCAAACTTTTTTTCCCCTGGCCACATCAACCAGCTCTGACTGGGGGATCCCAAGGCGCTCCCAGGCCAGCGAAGAGATATAATCCCTCCACCTGGTCCTAGGTCTACCCCTTGGTCTCTTCCCAGCTGGACGTGCCTGGAACACCTCCCTAGGGAGGCGCCCAGGTGGCATCCTAACTAGGTGCCCGAACCACCTCAACTGGCTCCTTTCGACACAAAGGAGGAGCGGTTCAACTCCGAGTCCCTCCCGGATGACCGAACTTCTTACCTTATCCCTAAGGGAGACACCAGCCACCCTGCGGAGAAAACCCATCTCGACCGCTTGTATCCGCGATCTCGTTCTTTCGGTCATGACCCATCCTTCATGACCATAGGTGAGGGTAGGAACGAAAATGGCCCGGTAGACAGAGAGCTTTGCCTTCTGGCTCAGTTCCCTTTTCGCCACAACGGTGCGGTAAAGCGACTGCAGTACCGCTCCCGCTGCTCCGATTCTCCGGCCCATCTCACGCTCCATTGTTCCCTCACTCGAGAACAAGACCCAGAGATACTTGAACTCCTTCACTTGGGGTAAGGACTCATTCCCTACTTGGAGTGGACAGTCCATCGGTTTCCTGCAGAGAACCATGGCCTCAGATTTGGAGGTGCTGATCCTCATCCCAGCCGCTTCACACTCGGTTGCGAACCGATCCAGTGAGTGCTGAAGGTCGCAGACCGATGAAGCCATTAGAACCACATCATCTGCAAAAAGCAGTGGTGCAATCCTTAGTCCACCGAACTGCAGACCCCCTCCCCCACGACTACACCTCGAAATCCGATCCATGTATGTAACCATACTAATGTATTTTAAAGAAAAGTTAGCTTGTACTGTGGGAAACATTTAAACACAAATGTTTACCTTGCTTGAGGGGTTCATCATGTCACCGAAATTGACGTGTTAATCAGATCACGTGCCTTAGGCCTACTTCCGGGAATGCAAATCAAAACAAAGAGAGGTTGAAAAAAGCGAGAAAGTCGGTTGGATATTAGTTGAAGTTTTGAGCAAATAGTTAATTCTACGACAACCACTCCACTGTGGTAAGCTTACATTGACTATGAAGATATATTCTTGCCAAATAATTGTAGTTTACTCAATGTGGCTCCACAGCAATTTACAGCTTGTGAAAAATACGCAATTTTGTTAGAATTTGGCCAACAGAGACACTTAGCTCTCCAAAAAGCACCGATTTTATTACAAACTACAACCAGATGTAGCTCAGGAGGACAACTGATAAATAGTGCTTTAAAAATATTTAAATAATAGGCTAAACTATTTGATCAAAGTTACGTTTTCAACCTATCTTTAAGTCATTATTCAGTAATTTGTGGCATAAATAACAGAAACAAGTCTGTTTTTTCCTTGTACACCCTGCAGCTAAAGTGTTGAGACCATAGGTTCAGACTGGTTCAGAAGAAGTGAAACTCGTCCTTACAGCAGATGTCCACTAGTGGGCAGTATACACTAACCTCATATACACTTGATTACAGTTCACGCGGAGGGCTACTATATATTAAGCCTAATGCTGATTTGCATCTAATATAAAGCAACACATCACAACTCAGCGATTCAGCCAATACAACCTACATTTTCCAATGAGAACTTACACTACAAATTGTTTTTTTGCGGAAGCTATTTGTCTCTTCTAATTAAAATATAGGCATATTGTAGTGCCGAGAGATATGCACATTTATATGACATTTGAATATTATTATTAGCTAGACCGTACGCAATATTGAGTAACAGATTCAGAACAGACACCAGGGTGCAAAACAACTTACCAGCTGGTTTAACAAGTCACATGTTTGATGCTCAGACCTGCCCTCCTCGGCTCCTCCAGAAGAAAACCTCCTCTAACTCACAGATTGTGGATGCTGCACTTTTCCCGCCCACTGCAGTTAATAGTATGATAATGAGAGCTGTAGATGAGGAGAATGGGAGTGGGTGGCGTTAAGACATTTGACTCTATTTGGAGTTGTGTCGATTGCAGATGAAGAGTTTTTTTTCTTCTTTTGGTCTGCTTGTACTTCCAGCAGAGCTCGTTTGCAGGCTCTTTCTTCTCAGAGCCGCACCAGGATGGGTGCTCTCCGGCGGGCAGGACACTATGGATGTGTCTTTACATCTGCATTGGAATAACGGGAGTATGCGGTAGGTGCTGACATGTAGTTTACATGTTTTGCCCGTGCAGCCAAAAATATATTCCAGGGAGAAAAAACCAGATTTCAACTCTACTAAATATTTAAACAAAATATGCTTTCAGATTAATTGGACTGGGACATATCTGCATGTCCTTCTCCAATTCAAGTGTCAGTGATTTTTATTTGTGAAATGTGCATGTGTTTTCCTGCCTTGGCTCAGTGGGTAGTGTGATGGACTTCGAATCAGGGGATAGCAAGTTCGAGTCCCACTGCAGTCAGCTTGTCGTTGTGTCCCTGGGCAAGACACTTCACACCAAATTGCTCCTGTGGGGATTGCCCACTGTACTCAATGTATGTAAGTCGCTTTGGATAAAAGCGTCTAACAAATGACATGTAATGTAATGCACAAGCCAGGACATTAGGTATGTAGAATTAGTATTTTTTAGTTTTACTCACTTGTCTAACACTTCAAAAACTTCTCATTTGTGTTTCATTTTGCTAATTGGTTTGATTTCTCTAAACAAACCGTTTTTCTTTAACTTGTTCTCATCAAATATAGCTAAACTCTGCTCCTCAGCCAAGTTCCTCATACTGTATAATGTGTTTTAATTTGAATTGAAATCTGTAACAACAGATAACACACACATAAGGTAAACTAATTGCTGTTGGTTGCTTTTGTAAAAACTAAGCAGCTCAGCGTTTGGTTACAGGTTCTAACGTCTGCACCTCCAGAGGGGCCAGCACATGCAAGCAGTGTCTGGCTGTTCACCCCAGCTGTGCGTGGTGCTTACAGGAGGTGGGTTCCTTTTCCACTTCACTTCATTCAGACAATGAACATTTTGCAAGCCAAAAGTGGTACATATCTCCTTTTAACAGCTTAATATGGTTGAGAAATTTCAGTTTTTACAACATCAAATGTGTCCAGGTGAATATGAATTCCATTTTGAAAGTGAAATCCAGGCACTTTAGACACAGTGACTGTCCTTGTGTGACTGCATGTGGATGTAGTAATGGTTCAAACTAATCTGAAGTGATTTATCATTGTAGAACGTGGAGTCGACACACGAAGCCTTTCACACAGGTGCCCTATTTTCTCAGGATGACTTCACTTGGATCATTGCTGAGACAGGTTAAACTGTCAGACAGTGTTCAAATGGGATGGTCTTTTTAGTTTGAGGGGGAATTTGCTTAATTGTGTTGCGAAGATGTTGGAGTGCATCTTTATTCCAATACATTATTTTGACAGGAACATAATGTTGAACTTCCTCATCACAGATCCTTCAAATCAATCCAACATGCCCTTATCTCTCAACAAAGCTTTATTCCAGATGGGAATTATCTAAATAAACATCTGTATGACACATTTTTAACACATACAATATCTCTGAATAGCTGACTGCTTCTCTGTATAAAATGTACATGCCTCTTCTGTCAGGACTTCGGCCAGGGGTTTGCCAGATCTTCCCGGTGTGACCTGAAGAGTAACCTGGTGGCAGCAGGCTGTGCTACGTCTTCTCTGGAGTCTCCAATCAGCAAACTGCAGGTGATCGAGGACCGGCCCCTCAGCAACAAGGCAGCAGGGGCCACGCAAGATGTCACACAGATTAAACCACAGAGACTACAAATCACCCTCAGGCCAGGTAAGGAATGACGTTTCTGACATCCTGAAGTGGAGAGATTGGGGAATATCAAGAACATTTTATAAAAGATGTACCATGAGGAAAATCTATTTGAAAAATGATGTTTCTGTATCTCCCTTCCAAGATGATGCTAAGCGCTTCACAGTGAAGGTGCGTCAGGTAGAGGACTACCCTGTGGATCTCTACTACCTCATGGATCTCTCTTACTCCATGAACGATGACCTCTTCCGCCTGAGGACTTTGGGAAAAGGCCTGGCCGAGGCCATGAATCGCACCACCAGCAACCTCCGCATGGGCTTCGGGGCTTTTGTGGACAAGCCGCTCTCGCCTTACATGTACATCTCCCCCAAAGAGGCTGTGAAGAACCCCTGCTACAGGTAAAAGACAATTATAATAAACTTCTTACAGTATTATGCAACTTGTGTGTGTGTGTGTGTGTGTGTGTGTTGTGTGTGTGTGTGTGTGTGTGTGTGTGTGGGTGTGTGTGTTGTGTGTTGTGTGTGTGTGGGGTGTGTGTGTGTGTGGGTGTGTGGGTGTGTGTGTGTGTGTGTGTGTGTGTGTGTGTGTGTGTGTGTGGTGTGTGTGTGTGTGTGTGTGTGTGTGTGTGTGTGTGCTTTACCCTTCAGATGAATCAGTGTGAGAGAACACTTTCGCAACCTTTGGATTGGATTTGTAGCCGTTTCTTCGAAGTAGCATGTGTATGAATGCATACACATGCTCTTATGGCCTAGAGAAGGAAGAAAAATGCTGCAATTACACTTCTAAAAGACACAGGTTGATGCACACACACACACACACACAAAATATTATTATTTGTTTGGTATTTCATTTTTTATTATTATTGATTTTTTTGTTATACTTTTTTCATGAATTTCTGTATTTTATTTGATGTTAATCTAATATATTTTTTTATATATTTCTCTCTTTATTTGACATCCTATTATATTCATATCAGTGTGTGACGTCTGATATTATTCTAATATTTTTAAAATATGTTTCTCTTTTATTTTACATCCTTTTTTATAGCATTTTTTGGCTTAGTTCGAATTTTCTTCAGAAATATTCATAAAAAGTTGCTATAAAAAATGTAGCAATAAAATAGTGTTTTATATTCCTAATAATTATTGTAATTTCTTTAAAAAATGTGTTTTTAATAATATTGTAATGTTAAAGTACCTCCCTGATGACGCTCGCTCCGCGCGGGTTCTTCAAGTCGACACAGATACTCTGAAACGATAAGCTGTATTTATTACATTTAATTGAATTGTAATATAATAAATGTATATAAGTATATAAAGTGTTACCTCTTGTTCCTGTTGACGGTCAGGAAGTAGGGGCTTTCTGATCCGACAAACGGGGGCCCCCAGGATCTGGTGTCTCCCCAGCACCTTCACAAAAACTACATTACCCACAATGCCTTGCACATACTCTGCATAATAATGATAATAACTGCTTTTAATCTGTACCTAATTCGTGTTTTATATATTGTAAGTGTGTTGTTCTAATATGAATTGCTACTCTATAAATAACATGTATTATTAATATCATATCTTATATTTGCTAACTTATATATATTAGAGCTGCTATCATTTTGTTGTTGAGCACTTTGTAGTGAATATAAATATTTTATTTGTGTTCATGGTTCCATGAAGCATGAACTGAAGTCTGGCAGCAATTGAGTTTCTTCATTGCAAAAATGTCTTACCTTCACACTTCTAGCCACCAGTGATGAGAGCCACCTGGTCCACATGTGAGCATCATTTGTTTGTCAGACGTATGTCGTTTACTGTATGGGACTATTTGCAGTGGTGACTAGTGACTAGTGACCGAGCCTAGTGACTGTAGGCTATCTTTTTAATTTTTTTTTATTAAGAGTTTGTTCGTCAAGTGGGAAAAGCTAAGTATTTTTTGTAAGGTATGTGTTTCTCTATTTCTCTACGATACTGTTATGATAAGGTAGGAAAGTAGGTATGAAGGTAAGTAAGTAAGGTAGGTAGGTACATGATTTAAAAAAAATGTTTAAGTTGTATGTACTTAATTACCCTCATTCGGGATACAAGTTTTTAAGTTGATTACTCCAAAAATGAAGTTGCTCCAACTTGTTTTACCGTATGATTTAAAAGGAATTTTAAGTTGTATGTACTTAATTACCATCATTGTGAACACACGTTTTTAAGTTGACAACCATTTATTTTCATTTCATTTCATTTCAAACCTTTATTATACAGATAAAATCCCATTGAGATCATTGATCTCTTTTCCAAGGGAGACCTGCTCAAGTAGTTCCACATGAAACATAAAAACATAAATAGAACAACAAAAGGACATCATCCAGCATCATTTACATAATTATCCACATAAACAGGTACCAATAGCTTCCGATTGAGTAGCATCCAACCGAGCTTTAAAAACATTTAGTGGCACCAGATTGTTAAGTTTCCATTGAATTTGCAGACTTTCCAAGACAGAGGAGCTGCGCATCTAAAAGCTGTCTTCCCTAAGACAGTCATAGCAGTTGGCACATTTAATAAAACCACAGCATTCGATCTCAGGCAGTAGCCACTTACAATTTTCCGTGAGATCAGGGAGCAGATATAAGATGGAAGTTTCCCTAACATGGCTTTTATATAAAAATGTACCAGTGACTGAGCCTCCGTACAGTTAGTGAAAGCAAACCAGCCCTTGCATACAGGGTACAGTGATGGGTTAATGCTTTACAGTTTGTCACAAATCTTAGTGCACTGTGATACGCAGCATCTAACTTGACCAGGCAATTGGCAGGTGCATTCATATAGACCAGGTCACCATAGTCCAGCACAGGTAAAAAGGTCACAGTGACTAGCCTTTTCCTGGCCTCAAGCGAGAAACAGGACTTTTCTGAAAAAGAACCCTAGCCTAACCCTCAGTTTTTTTAGCAGGTTATTTACATGAAGTTTAAAAGAGAGACAATCATCAAGCCAGATACCCAGGTATTTGTAACAGGTAACCACTTCAAGTTGTGTTCCTTGCGTAGTTACAATATCTAAAACAGGCTCTGGTGTCTTTTTAGCTTTAGAAAAGAGCATTACTTTGGTTTTATCCACATTATAAATTAAGTTGCTAAATATTTGTATTCAATAGTTTTTTTCTTAGCTTTTCATGTTTTTGCCTTTAAAGAAAAAATTAATTGATTCCACAACAAAAATATTAGGCAATTCACTTTTATTTTGAACTGCAGTTGTTTATTTCAACACATGATGTTTCAATGAGGAGAGAACTTGCGGTGAGCTTCATTTAAATCTTGGAAAAAAGATAAATAACACAAACTTAAATTGCCCCACAAATAATAATAAACACATTAGCCATATTACCATGGGAAAAGGGCACACAGCAATACATGCTGCCATCACATCGAAGTTAGAGCCCTTTGCATATTTAAAACCAGTGCCATATATGTAAAATCTGTAAAGTTTTTGTAAAACTACAGTAACAAACTTTCAATGGCCACCAATCTGCAGATCACACACATCAATTTTACAAAAGATGTAACAAAGATGTTTCACACTTCCGAGTGCCGTAAGTCATATTTCAAACAGTATGAACACATTTAACGCAGAATGCTTGCTCATTCATTTGTTTCCCTCGACCACGATGGTTGCCATCGTATGGTCAGATCCTGCATGGACCGGTCACTGATGAAGGTGATATTCATGTCCTTTTGAAGCACATTAAATAATAGGTTAGCGCATCAGAGATAATGAATTAGGTAATGCATACTTTTCAAACTGTCACTCTTAGCGAATTCAGAGCCATTATTACCAGCTGCTAAAGCAACGCTGGTATTGTTTTCACCTATTGAGTCTGCATGTGTGTGTCAGCATGGCAATGTGGTCCTGAAGACACACAGAGGTGCTTTTGAGTACTTTGCCTAGTGTTTAAATGCATGTGGCATACAGATTTTGTCAATCACAACCGTGCAAGTTTTAGTGTATCCTTCTCATCTTTTTTGCAGGTTCCATACAATATGTGAACTGGTTAAGTGAAGAGCAGAAGCCACTTGTCAAATTGTATACAATCCTTTTCCCATGCCTATTGCTGTCAACACCTATCCATGCTGAACGTTGCTAAGATATTATTGATTGAGGTGTGGCCAAAAGTGCAATATGCTTCAAAATGTAACTGACCGAGAGCAGTGCTTTTGTCCTGTGCCCATGGATTTTATTTTATTTCAAGATTTTTAATTACGTTGCTAAACTCCTTGAAAAGGTCCTCTTCCTTTTCTCCAAGGTACACGACAGGGCAGCGGATGGCTATAGTTCTCTGCGTACTTCAATTGTATTGTGCTATTTTTGAAAAGGAAAAAAAGAGAAATTACCTAAATGAATATATTCTGAACTGCCAACAACTTGCATTTTCAATGACAACTCTAAATAACGATCCTACCTCAAGAAGCATGTCCTTGATCTGCTTCACGAGATTCATTTTGAATAAAAAGCGATATCACAATAGTAACCAAAGTATTTTTTACACTCACAGCAGCCTCTACTACTTTGTATCCTCTCACAGAACTATTCACAGTTCAAAGGCTTCTAATTTTGGTCAAACAGCAATTTGCCATACAGTGCAACTACAGTAAGGCTACTGTATTTGAATGACAAAAGACGACACTCACCTTAAAATGTCCTTTGTATATTTCTATTTGTCTTAACTGTCGGAACTTGTCCAGGCATGTTAAGTGGGAGTGGACTTGAAATCCTTAACTCAAGGTGTAGAACAATTAAGTTATCAAGCCAATTGTATTACTTACTACAACTTGAATTTAGTTTTAAGTCAATTAACGCAGAAATCAGAGTTCAAATTACACACAATATTAAGTTGATGTAATTACCAACATTATTACGTCAACACAACTTATAAATTAATGTTTGCAACTTAAATGTTTATCTAAATTACAATTAACTAACATTTTTATCTTGCAACCATGCATTTAATTAAGTGGAGGTGAAAGGTCGCCTGAATTCGTTTTTAGAGTGTAGTAGGTACACTCTAAAAAGTAATTCAGGAGACCTTTTACCACCACTTAATTAAATGCATGGTTGCAAGATACAAATTTGAATTAATTGATTTAGATAAGTTGCAAATATTAATTTATAAGTTGTGTTGACGTAATAATGTTGGTCATTACATCAACTTAATATTGTGTGTATTTGAACTCTGATTTCTGCGTTAATTGACTTAAAACTAAATTCAAGTTGTAGTAAGTAATACAATTGGCTTGATAACTTAATTGTTCTACACTTTGAGTTAAGGATTTTTCAAGTCCACTCCCACTTAACATGCCTGGACACGTTCCGACGTTAAGACAAATATCAATACTATACAAAGGACATTTTAAGGTGAGTGTCATCTTTTGTCATTCAAATACAGTAGTTGCACTGTATAGGCAAATTGCTGTTTGACCAAAATTAGCAGCCTTTGAACTGTGAATAGTTCTGTGAGAGGATACAAAGTAGTAGAGGCTACTGTGAGTGTAAACATACTTTGGTTACTATTGTGATATAACTTTTTATTGAAAAAAATGATTGGTGAAGCAGATCAAGGACATACTTCTTGAGGTACTGTAGGATCGCTATTTAGAGTTGTCATTGAAATGTTGAAAAAAGTTGTTGGCAGTCACCCATTCAGAATATATTAATTTAGGTAATTTCTCTTTTTTTCCTTTTTCAAAAATAGCACAATACAATTGAAGTACGCAGAGAACTATAGCCATCCGCTGCCTTGTCGTGCACCTTGGAGAAAAGGAAGAGGACCTTTTCAAGGAGTTTAGCAACATAATTAAAAATCTTGAAATAAAAATAAAATCCATGGGCACAGGACAAAAGCACTGCTCTCTGTCAGTTACATTTTGAAGCATATTGCACTTTTGGCCACACCTCAATCAATAATCTCTTAGCAACGTTCAGCATGGATAGGTGTTGACAGCAATAGCATGGGAAAAGGATTGTATACAATTTGACAAGTGGCTTCTGCTCTTCACTTAACCAGTTCACATATTGTATGGAACCTGCAAAAAAGATGAGAAGATACACTAAAACTTGCACGGTTGTGATTGACAAAATCTGTTCACATGCATTTAAACACTAGGCAAAGTACTCAAAAGCACCTCTGTGTGTCTTCAGGACCACATTGCCATGCTGACACACACATGCAGACTCAATAGGTGAAAACAATACCAGCGTGCTTTAGCAGCTGGTAATACTGGCTCTGAATTCGCTAAGAGTGACAGTTTGAAAAGTATGCAATTACCTAATTCATTATCTCTTATGCGCTAACCTATTATTTAATGTGCTTCAAAAGGACATGAATATCGCCTTCATCAGTGACCGGTCCATGCAGGATCTGACCATACGATGGCAACCATCGTGGTCGAGGAAAACAAATGAATGAGCAAGCATTCTGCGTTAAATGTGTTCATACTGTTCAAAAATAATGACTGTCGGCAATCGGCAGTGTGAACATCTTTGTTACATCTTTGTAAAATTGATGTGTGTGGCCTGCAGATTGGTGGCCATTGAAAGTTTGTTACTGTAGTTTTACAAAAACTTTACAGATTTTACATATTTGCCACTGGTTTTAAATATGCAAAGGGCTCTAACTTCGATGTGATGGCAGCATGTATTTGCTGTGTCCCCTTTCATTTCCCATGGTAATATGGCTAATGTGTTTATTTATTATTTGTGGGGCAATTTAAATGTGTTATTTATCTTTTTTTCTGAAGATTTAAATGAAGCTCAGCGCAAGTTCTTTACAGGAAGACTGGGTGTGTATACATTCACTCCGCAGCTGCATATAATCAGCTCATCACAGGCGTTCTCTTTAACCTATTACATTTCACCTCATTCTCCAGCAGCCAATCACCGTGCTGCAGCCAAACTTTAAAATGGTTCTCCTCTCTCCTACAGTCAGCTGTGATTCCAGGTTTTCATGCTGCCACCCGCCTCCTCCCCATCCACCTCCTTTCATCATATCCAGTGCCAGGAGAGCTAATCCAAGACCTCATCACATCCCCTCTAGTTGGAACAACTTGATCTTTGGAGTAATCAACTTAAAAACGTGTGTTTATGCTACCAATTATTAAGTAAGTGGTCATTAAAAACACCTCTGATAGAGGAAAAGCCTTCTCCCCTAACTCAAATAAGTTTGTTGGTTCAACACAATTTCATTAGAAGTTGTCATAACTCAATAAACATTGATGCAGCTGTTGCGTTGATTTTCTTTTGTTGAGCCAAAGCATTTGTTTTTAGAGTGTAGTAGCTATGTTGAAATAAATAAGAAACAATAATTTGGTGTTGTTAACATAGTCTTTGTTGGATACACATGTCAATGTTCTTCAAATTGTGATTTTTATGAAAAGTTTTGAAAACTGATTTTTAGTTGCATTGTGAACTTGTCATTGACTAAGGAATGTACTTAATTATAATTTAAAGAGCTCCAGGGTTGATAAGGGGTAACTTATATTACATACAGGAATGTTAAGGGAAAGTAAAAAGAGGTTTACTGAGTATCTGAAGTACATATAGAAAGGTTAAGGTTGTATTCAAATTAAATATAATAGTGGATTTCTCCACCTAGAATAGACAACAAACATTAAATAACAAACTCACTGTAGAAATATAGATTGTAATGTATTTAGGAGTTGTATAATCATGCAATAGTGACTCTCATTTGGTGGTTGTTTAAAGTAGGAAACTGAAAACGCAAACAATTCACCACAATTGTATTTTTAAGTTTATGAAGAAAGAGTACCCTCCATTTATTGAGAACATTTCTGAAGATTGAATATGTGTTCCATTTCTTATATTCCTATTTAAAATGCAATTTTTGAGTAAAGAAGGCAGATGCTAAACTTGGACAAATGTGTTAGTGGTCTGCATGTTGTAAACAAAAAGGTTTTTGTTCAATCACCAGTTAAATCTGATACAGTAATAATTATTTACTTCAGTACCTGGTACTGTAAAATGGTCTGGTATGATTGATTTGGCTAAAATTTAGTTTAACATCTGAAGAAAATGCTGCTGCTAACACGGAAAGCTCAGGACACACACACACACACACACACACACACACACACACACACACACACACACACACACACACACACACACACACACACACACACACACACACACACACACACACACACACACACACACACACACACACACACACACACACACACACACAATGACTGCAGAGTAGGCAAGGGGTGCTGTCAATCAAACCTGCTGGAGAAAAGAGGAGCTTTTCCCTCGCAGCATGTTGTGCAACTGCTTGTGGAAGTTTTGAAAAGAGAAGGAAAGGCAAACATGAAGCAAGAGAGAGAGTCACAGATGGAAAGTTGAGCAACACAAGGCACTAGAGGAAGGAGAAATGTCCAAAAAGCAACATAGAGAGGAAGAACAACAAAGAACGGAGAAGAAGAAGGGACGTTTGTGCACACATTTGCACATCGTGTGGCATCGATGCCTTTCAAACCGATGAGCAGAAGTAATCCAGTCTTCATTGTCTCTAGTGGTGATTGTGTTCCTTAATTGTTTACATCTGTTTGGCCTCATGGCTCCGCTCCATGGCCAGTTCTCGTCACATCTCACTGCCATGCCAACATCGCTCATTTCAATGAAACAATTTCATCTGAGATCAAAGTCAGCTTTATTGTCAAAATGTCTACATGTGTTATACCTACAGAAATCTTGAAATACCGTTTCTCGCAGTCCCACAGCATGGCATAAAACAAGATACAAATATGGCCTAGAATAGATAAACGGGGTATAAGACTAAGTAATAGTAGTAATAAGTACTAGTTAATCATATATTTTTAAAAAAACACAATCCACAGAACATGAATTGACTTTAATGCAAGTATTCTTTAGTGTAAATGAGAAAATGATGTTTAAAGTATAGTTTCAGTGCAGTAGCAGCGGAGATGGGTAGAAAAGTGACTGGTGCTCGATGAGGGAAGGTTGTGTGTGTGTGTGGGGGGGGGGGAGTTAAAGTCCAGGTCCATTTGGGGCAGGGGGGAAAGGTGGGAAGCAAGGTGGAGAGGTCAGGGGAGAGATGTCAGAGGCGGGGAGGGAGGGAGAGAGGCGAGAGAGGGAGAGGAGGGAGGGGAGAGAGTTCAGCATCCTGACCGCCTGGTGGAAGAAGCTGTTCCTCAGCCTGGTGGAGCTCGAGCGGAGGCTGCGGAACCTTCTCCCTGAAGGCAGGAGGCTGAAGAGGCTGTTGGAGGGGTGGGTGTAGTCACCCACAATGCTTTGCGGGTGAGGTGGTGTTATAAATGTCCTGTAGTGATGGGAGCGAGGCACCGATGATCCTCTGGGCAGAGTTCACTATGCGCTGCAGGCTCTTGCGGTTGGAGGCGGTGCAGCTTCCAAACCACAGCGTGATGCAGCTGGTGAGGATGATCTCAGTGGTGCCTCGGGAGAAAGACAGCATGATGGGGGGTGGTGCTCCGGCTCACTCCGGATGAAGTACAGGCGCTGCTGGGTCTTCTTCGCTAGTGCGGTGTTGTTGTTTTTCCATGGTGAGATCATCTGTGATGGTCACACCCAGGAATTTGATGGTCAGGGGGAGGGGGGTTGGTAGTGGGTTCTCCTGAAGTCAACAACAATCTCTTTTGTTTTCTACACGTTGAGGAAGAGATTATTTTGGCACCACAGGGCCAGCTGGTTCACTTCCTTCCTTTAGTTAGTCTCATCGTTGTGGCTGAGACCCACCACAGTAGTGTCGTCAGCAAACTTCACAATGTGGTTGGAGCTGAAGTTGGGTTTGCAGTCGTGGGTCAGCAGGGTGAAGAGAAGGGGGCTGAGCACACATCCTTGGGGGGCCCCTATACTATAGTATTTGAGGTGTTGTTGTTGACCCGTACATCTTGTGGTCTCTCTGTGAGGAAGTACAGTAACCAGAGAGTTATAAAGGTTAACCTTGAGTGACTGTGTAACCAAACGCAAACACTAAGAACTAGTGATGTTTTCCATTAATCAAACCAGGAGAGACTCACCTACCTCACTAGCAATTTAACTAAATGTGTTTTCCCTGCAGTATCCTCCCACCCGAGTCAACTCACAGGCTTCAGTGATCATAATAATCATTAACAAAGGCCAAAAGACTCAAAGAAGTGTTAAGCTGGGGGAAACTTAAATACATTTAAGACCCATGAAATCCACACTTGTGCAGATGCATCAATCACAAGATTTCAAAAACTGAAGATTTCACATGAAGAAAATGACATCTGGTGGATGTAAACGGTACTAAAGCCAAGGGCAAAATAGTTATGCAGGATGTTAAATGTACTTATTAAGCCACTATCATATTCACATTAAAACCTGTGTTGTCCAGCCATTGTTAACCATACTATCCATCCATCTTCTCCCGCTTATCCGTGGTCGGGTTGCGGGGGTAGCAGTTCCAGCAGAGAGCCCCAAACTTTTTTTCCCCTGGCCACATCAACCAGCTCTGACTGGGGGATCCCAAGGCGCTCCCAGGCCAGCGAAGAGATATAATCCCTCCACCTGGTCCTAGGTCTACCCCTTGGTCTCTTCCCAGCTGGACGTGCCTGGAACACCTCCCTAGGGAGGCGCCCAGGTGGCATCCTAACTAGGTGCCCGAACCACCTCAACTGGCTCCTTTCGACACAAAGGAGGAGCGGTTCAACTCCGAGTCCCTCCCGGATGACCGAACTTCTTACCTTATCCCTAAGGGAGACACCAGCCACCCTGCGGAGAAAACCCATCTCGACCGCTTGTATCCGCGATCTCGTTCTTTCGGTCATGACCCATCCTTCATGACCATAGGTGAGGGTAGGAACGAAAATGGCCCGGTAGACAGAGAGCTTTGCCTTCTGGCTCAGTTCCCTTTTCGCCACAACGGTGCGGTAAAGCGACTGCAGTACCGCTCCCGCTGCTCCGATTCTCCGGCCCATCTCACGCTCCATTGTTCCCTCACTCGAGAACAAGACCCCGAGATACTTGAACTCCTTCACTTGGGGTAAGGACTCATTCCCTACTTGGAGTGGACAGTCCATCGGTTTCCTGCAGAGAACCATGGCCTCAGATTTGGAGGTGCTGATCCTCATCCCAGCCGCTTCACACTCGGTTGCGAACCGATCCAGTGAGTGCTGAAGGTCGCAGACCGATGAAGCCATTAGAACCACATCATCTGCAAAAAGCAGTGGTGCAATCCTTAGTCCACCGAACTGCAGACCCCCTCCCCCACGACTACACCTCGAAATCCGATCCATGTATGTAACCATACTAATGTATTTTAAAGAAAAGTTAGCTTGTACTGTGGGAAACATTTAAACACAAATGTTTACCTTGCTTGAGGGGTTCATCATGTCACCGAAATTGACGTGTTAATCAGATCACGTGCCTTAGGCCTACTTCCGGGAATGCAAATCAAAACAAAGAGAGGTTGAAAAAAGCGAGAAAGTCGGTTGGATATTAGTTGAAGTTTTGAGCAAATAGTTAATTCTACGACAACCACTCCACTGTGGTAAGCTTACATTGACTATGAAGATATATTCTTGCCAAATAATTGTAGTTTACTCAATGTGGCTCCACAGCAATTTACAGCTTGTGAAAAATACGCAATTTTGTTAGAATTTGGCCAACAGAGACACTTAGCTCTCCAAAAAGCACCGATTTTATTACAAACTACAACCAGATGTAGCTCAGGAGGACAACTGATAAATAGTGCTTTAAAAATATTTAAATAATAGGCTAAACTATTTGATCAAAGTTACGTTTTCAACCTATCTTTAAGTCATTATTCAGTAATTTGTGGCATAAATAACAGAAACAAGTCTGTTTTTTTCCTTGTACACCCTGCAGCTAAAGTGTTGAGACCATAGGTTCAGACTGGTTCAGAAGAAGTGAAACTCGTCCTTACAGCAGATGTCCACTAGTGGGCAGTATACACTAACCTCATATACACTTGATTACAGTTCACGCGGAGGGCTACTATATATTAAGCCTAATGCTGATTTGCATCTAATATAAAGCAAACACATCACAACTCAGCGATTCAGCCAATACAACCTACATTTTCCAATGAGAACTTACACTACAAATTGTTTTTTTGCGGAAGCTATTTGTCTCTTCTAATTAAAATATAGGCATATTGTAGTGCCGAGAGATATGCACATTTATATGACATTTGAATATTATTATTAGCTAGACCGTACGCAATATTGAGTAACAGATTCAGAACAGACACCAGGGTGCAAAACAACTTACCAGCTGGTTTAACAAGTCACATGTTTGATGCTCAGACCTGCCCTCCTCGGCTCCTCCAGAAGAAAACCTCCTCTAACTCACAGATTGTGGATGCTGCACTTTTCCCGCCCACTGCAGTTAATAGTATGATAATGAGAGCTGTAGATGAGGAGAATGGGAGTGGGTGGCGTTAAGACATTTGACTCTATTTGGAGTTGTGTCGATTGCAGATGAAGAGTTTTTTTTCTTCTTTTGGTCTGCTTGTACTTCCAGCAGAGCTCGTTTGCAGGCTCTTTCTTCTCAGAGCCGCACCAGGATGGGTGCTCTCCCGGCGGGCAGGACACTATGGATGTGTCTTTACATCTGCATTGGAATAACGGGAGTATGCGGTAGGTGCTGACATGTAGTTTACATGTTTTGCCCGTGCAGCCAAAAATATATTCCAGGGAGAAAAAACCAGATTTCAACTCTACTAAATATTTAAACAAAATATGCTTTCAGATTAATTGGACTGGGACATATCTGCATGTCCTTCTCCAATTCAAGTGTCAGTGATTTTTATTTGTGAAATGTGCATGTGTTTTCCTGCCTTGGCTCAGTGGGTAGTGTGATGGACTTCGAATCAGGGGATAGCAAGTTCGAGTCCCACTGCAGTCAGCTTGTCGTTGTGTCCCTGGGCAAGACACTTCACACCAAATTGCTCCTGTGGGGATTGCCCACTGTACTCAATGTATGTAAGTCGCTTTGGATAAAAGCGTCTAACAAATGACATGTAATGTAATGCACAAGCCAGGACATTAGGTATGTAGAATTAGTATTTTTTAGTTTTACTCACTTGTCTAACACTTCAAAAACTTCTCATTTGTGTTTCATTTTGCTAATTGGTTTGATTTCTCTAAACAAACCGTTTTTCTTTAACTTGTTCTCATCAAATATAGCTAAACTCTGCTCCTCAGCCAAGTTCCTCATACTGTATAATGTGTTTTAATTTGAATTGAAATCTGTAACAACAGATAACACACACATAAGGTAAACACTAATTGCTGTTGGTTGCTTTTGTAAAAACTAAGCAGCTCAGCGTTTGGTTACAGGTTCTAACGTCTGCACCTCCAGAGGGGCCAGCACATGCAAGCAGTGTCTGGCTGTTCACCCCAGCTGTGCGTGGTGCTTACAGGAGGTGGGTTCCTTTTCCACTTCACTTCATTCAGACAATGAACATTTTGCAAGCCAAAAGTGGTACATATCTCCTTTTAACAGCTTAATATGGTTGAGAAATTTCAGTTTTTACAACATCAAATGTGTCCAGGTGAATATGAATTCCATTTTGAAAGTGAAATCCAGGCACTTTAGACACAGTGACTGTCCTTGTGTGACTGCATGTGGATGTAGTAATGGTTCAAACTAATCTGAAGTGATTTATCATTGTAGAACGTGGAGTCGACACACGAAGCCTTTCACACAGGTGCCCTATTTTCTCAGGATGACTTCACTTGGATCATTGCTGAGACAGGTTAAACTGTCAGACAGTGTTCAAATGGGATGGTCTTTTTAGTTTGAGGGGGAATTTGCTTAATTGTGTTGCGAAGATGTTGGAGTGCATCTTTATTCCAATACATTATTTTGACAGGAACATAATGTTGAACTTCCTCATCACAGATCCTTCAAATCAATCCAACATGCCCTTATCTCTCAACAAAGCTTTATTCCAGATGGGAATTATCTAAATAAACATCTGTATGACACATTTTTAACACATACAATATCTCTGAATAGCTGACTGCTTCTCTGTATAAAATGTACATGCCTCTTCTGTCAGGACTTCGGCCAGGGGTTTGCCAGATCTTCCCGGTGTGACCTGAAGAGTAACCTGGTGGCAGCAGGCTGTGCTACGTCTTCTCTGGAGTCTCCAATCAGCAAACTGCAGGTGATCGAGGACCGGCCCCTCAGCAACAAGGCAGCAGGGGCCACGCAAGATGTCACACAGATTAAACCACAGAGACTACAAATCACCCTCAGGCCAGGTAAGGAATGACGTTTCTGACATCCTGAAGTGGAGAGATTGGGGAATATCAAGAACATTTTATAAAAGATGTACCATGAGGAAAATCTATTTGAAAAATGATGTTTCTGTATCTCCCTTCCAAGATGATGCTAAGCGCTTCACAGTGAAGGTGCGTCAGGTAGAGGACTACCCTGTGGATCTCTACTACCTCATGGATCTCTCTTACTCCATGAACGATGACCTCTTCCGCCTGAGGACTTTGGGAAAAGGCCTGGCCGAGGCCATGAATCGCACCACCAGCAACCTCCGCATGGGCTTCGGGGCTTTTGTGGACAAGCCGCTCTCGCCTTACATGTACATCTCCCCCAAAGAGGCTGTGAAGAACCCCTGCTACAGGTAAAAGACAATTATAATAAATTCTTCTTACAGTATTATGCAACTTTATGGGCGTTTTTCTACTCTGTTTCTTCTTGCACTCATTTTATTGTTTTTTAAATTTGTTTTATGTTATATATGTAGTCTGGGACTTAAGATTGTCATTGTCCAACTACACTGACATTTTGAACAGTGGGCCTCATATAGGTACCTAAACAGAATCCAGATCCCTTTGTTATAGAAAGATTGTTTTTGTGGTTGCATTTACCATTGTTTTGCATTCTTAATTATTACCCACTGGTGTTGATTTCACTGGTTGTTTATGTCTGCTTGTGGAAAACTAGCTTCATAAGGTAGCTGATGTCATGATAGTGAGGACAACTTTAAACGCAGTGTTGCAAAGTCAAAACGCAAGCATGCCCGGAGTCACAGCACTTGTTAAAGGCTTACAGAGGTGCTAGGTCAGCTACTGGGAATCAGCCGCAGGTAATCTGCCCGGAGACTGATAGCGCCCTGATGCTAAAGGCTGTTACTCCGGCCAAAGGCTCCTCTGAGGGGGAACTGTTGGTTTAGGGTCTCTCGGGGGTCACTTGCTTTACACACAGTCTGCTGAGCTCCAGCCACCAGGAATGTTTGTGTAAAGGATAAGAAAAGGGGGGAATTTGTGTCCAATAATAATGTGGAATACAGAGAGAAAAAGGGGTCAACCAGCAGTGTAGGAGAGACTTTTAATTAAATGTTAATTAACCCCCCTTGCTTTAATCAAATTGAACGGCTTTTAATAATTTATGGAGGCCACATATTTTTTACAATAACATATACAGATGTTGAAATGAATGAAGAATCAAACAGCAGCTCGAGTGAACTCTTGATGTGCTCTGCTTCATTGACAGCATTAACACCACCTGCCTGCCACAGTTTGGCTACAAACACGTTCTGTCCCTGACGGAGGAGGTGGGCCGCTTCACGGAGGAAGTGAAGAAGCAGATGGTGTCCAGGAACCGAGATGCCCCCGAGGGAGGCTTCGATGCCATCGTCCAGGCTGCCGTATGCAAGGTGGAGAGACGCACCCACCGTCTCACACACACAACTCTGATTTGATCTTATAGTCGTTGTTTCCTCCTCACACTCATACACATTTAAACAGAAGTTGATTTTAAACGTCCCCTATTATACTGTTTTTCATCAATATATTATCGGTCTCGGATATATACAAAACATGTCTCTGAAGTGTTTGGCTCCAAATACCAAACAGATCATTGCAGCAACCCATAATCCCCTCTGTTTCAGCCCTGTTTCAAAAGTGCTGATTCTCTGTCTGTTACTTTAAATGCAAATGAACTGCTGCCACTCCTCACGCCCCTCTGAGAGATATTTGTTTAAAAAGAACACAATGGTGCTGTTGGAGGAGATTCAGGTGATAAGGTGGGGGGGGGGGGGGTTACCTTGGTTGGTGATTCGCTAATGGTTACACCAGCCAAAAAAACGTTATGACTTAAAGTGGCCAAAATCTGATCAGCACATTTTCAGGCAGGTTTTTATATAAATGGATCAGGACAAAAAGTGAGCGAATATTTTTTCCTGAAACTTTCACTTAACGCAGAGGGGACAGCTATTTATGTATACAAGTGGATATTGCATAATAGGTGATCTTTAAAGAGTTTTTCCTGCTTTAGATAAGGGCCGAAAAAAAGTAATTCCTCCTTCAAAAGCTCATTTAAATAATTTGACTTTCCTTCTTTTTGCTTGAACCTGGCTTAATGGGTTCCAGGAGCGGATCGGTTGGCGTCCCGGTGCTTCCCACCTTCTGATCTTCACCTCAGACGCTAAGACTCACATGGCTCTGGATGGTCGTCTGGCTGGAATCGTGCAGCCAAACGACGGAAAGTGCCACCTCAACTCTGACAATATGTACAGCATGTCTACCACCATGGTTAGTGTTAACCGTAAGTGTGTTTTTGGTGCGCAGACCTTAGACAGAAACAGAGTGAGAGAGAAACTGAGACAATGTCACCCCTTTGTTTAACGTATGAAAAGGAATATATTAGAGTTTATGTTTGCTAACCACACTGTCCGGTTTCTCCTCAGGATTACCCTTCTCTAGCTCTGATCACAGAGAAGACGTCGGAGAACAACATCAATCTCATCTTTGCCGTCACCAACCCTGTGGTTCCTCTGTACCAGGTCAGTAGCTCTGCATTCACACTGAGAACATCCAGGATTTTATTCTCTTCAAGTTCTTCTTAAAAGAGGAAATTAGGCCAATATTTGAAAACTGAAATTGAGAGGGTGACAAATCCAACACAGTAATCATGTCATCTTAAACACACTGTAGCTAAAGTCCTCCAAACCCCGCTGGTTTTAAACTGACATTCTTGGATCCTGCATTGGAAATAAATGAAAATAAATCCCTATGATACACTATTGAGCGCAGCAATATGCAAACTATTATTAAGAAATTCATAACAGGAGAAGAAATAGAGGACATGCATACCAAACTCCCATTGGCCATAAAGGAACACAAGTCAAGATGTTAAATAACATTGGGTATGCATCAGTTTTAAAGTGTAAGAATGAAAAAAAACAAGACATCATACTATTACACCTTGTTTCTATTATTTAGTACATTCATTAATAGTTTCCCTGACTGTGTAGGATGACAACATTCTGTCCGTCTGTCTTTCTGTCTTGTAGAACTACAGTGAACTGATTCCTGGCACCACAGTAGGAACACTGTCGAACGACTCGGGCAACGTTATTCAGCTCATTCTGAAAGCCTACGCTGTAAGTGTTATACACACACATTTCGACTAGACAGTGTTTCAGTGGATGACATGTGTTTGCTGACACACACTCACAGCGTCTGAGTCATACACACTGTCGAGCAAAGGTCTACAAAAAAAGTCCACATAGGCCGAGGTGTGAAGCTGACCAAATGTGGGAGGCTACTGGCTGTGTTTCATTATCCATGTTTTATTTGAATTCATTATGCAGGGAACAAGTGAATTTGCTGACAAATGTAGCTTTAATAGTCATAGCTGTTAATTTGTGTAGAGATGTGCATACAAGCGTGTTTGCTAATGTGTGCACACTTAAATGAGTTTATTGGCTGACATGATGTAGTTGTAGAAAAAAATGGGATTTGGTTCCACACAACCAAAATTGACACCTAACATGTGATTTTTGGCCACAGTGTGCTACCCTACATACTCATTCCTCCATGTGTATGTGTTTCTCACTGTTGTTCTTCATTGCTGTTAACAGAAAATCCGGTCCAGGGTGGAGCTGGAGCTTCAAGGCGTCCCGGAGGAGCTGTCCCTGTCATTCAATGCCACCTGTCTGAATGGAGAGCTCATCCCTGGCCTCAAATCCTGCTCTGGGCTCAAGATAGGGGATACGGTCAGTCCATACCCCCCCTCCCTTTGTTTGGCCTATGACTCCTTAAGACTGACTTTATTACCAGAAACATGTTAGCTTAAAGGAAAGTTTGAAGGAGAACATTGTTGTTTTACTAGCTGGGAAACGGTTGCATTCAAATGTAGTAGTACTGTCATCGTCACTCTTTGTCACAGGAAATGTCTTGAAATGATGTCAACATCCTGCAACAAGGATAAGTAGGTTGCAGAGGTAAAAAGAAAATTATACTTTATTTTGTAAAATTCCCTAAAAAAAAATGATTTGCCAAATAAAATGGTTGCGATAATGAAAGTTGTTATTAAAGAAAATGTGTTGTTACATTTTAAATGGGTGGCTGCATACAGGTTGGTAACAGTATTGTCAACTGTCCTGCCAATGTGTCTGGCTGTTATCATACAATTGCAGAAATAACATTTTTTCCATTTACTATTTTGCACCTTCTTCTTTCACCTCTTTCCATTTCCCTTCTGGTTGTAGGATTTCCTGGTGGTGTTAAAAGCAAATGTTGGAAAAACATGCATAAGGACTGTTTTTGATTCTTAAATTGTGTTTTTCCGTCCTTCTTCTGTACTTCTGCCATCTGCATTTAGAGCAAACTGTCTGCTGAAAGTATGCTTTTAGTTCCTTTTATTTAGCATTTTTTCTTCATCACAGCTTCTTTGGCTCTTTTCCTTGTTCTCTTCTCACTCCAGGTGACATTTTTTGGCCTCCGTACATTTCTTCTCTCTGCCTAAGCCCCTCTTATTTTTCCATATATGGTTGTCTCTCCAGATGTAGTAACTTCTCCCCCTTTTGGACATTTACCAGATTTGGATACAGCGCTGAATGAACACATACTTTGACTTAACACACATGGAGGCCTTCCCTGTGTTAGGTCTTTGTGCAGTTTCCACAGAGAATGCTCACAATTTGAGCGGCCATTAAATACACCATTTAAGTGCTGTTACATGTTAGGTAATCCACACCAGGTTGGTACAGAAGAATGGCTAGTTTCACAAAGTGTGGATGCAGAAAATGTCTTGAAAAATCTAATAAAGAGGGCTCTTAGCATGACTTTGACCGTAATCATGGATTATTTTAACTTGACTTCCCTCCTCTCCTCCAGGTGTCTTTCAGTGTTGAAGCCAGAGCTCGTGGTTGCCCCAAACAGAAGAAGAAGACCTTCATCATTAAGCCGGTGGGCTTCAAGGACTCTCTCTCCATCACCGTCACCTTTGAGTGCGACTGCAAGTGCCAGAACAAGGCCCAGCCCAACAGCCCCAAATGCAACCATGGCAACGGCACCTTCGAGTGCGGCATCTGCCAGTGCCACCCGGGCCGCTTGGGGCCGCACTGCGAGTGTGCCGAGGGGGACTATAACCCCACGGAGCAGGACCGCTGCAGCGGGCCCGCGGGCTCCGGAGGACCCCAGTCTGCCATCTGCAGTGGCCGGGGGGACTGTGTGTGCGGACAGTGTGTGTGTCACAACAGCGACTTTGGAAAGGTCTGGGGAAAGCTGTGTGAGTGTGACGACTTCAACTGCCTGCGCTACAAGGGGGATCTGTGCTCAGGTAAGGTCCTGTTTTCTCTCTACTGTAGGGGCCTGAGCATCTTAAACGAAATGAAAAGAGAAACAATGAGAAGATAATAGTTAATTGACAGAAATGTTATCAAGAACTGCAACTTGTGCTCAGGCAGAAGTGAAAAAAGCCCATCACAGTCATATCACACACACCAGGGTGATATCTTCTGATGTCACGTTTTGTATGACCAGTCTAAAACCCAAAGATCTTTAACTTACAATTGTAGAAACCATCAAATGGTCACAATGGAGAATCTGGAACAACTGGGTTCTGACCTTTTTCTTAATAAATGACTCACAAATTGTCTTCAAAAAGTAGTTTGTTATTCAAAAATGGCAAAAGGGTCATGGCATCTCCAATATGATTATATGTGATTTGCTGCTTTCCCAAAATATTAAACTATTCAGTTTTTACAGCACACAGCAAGCATATGGATAAAATTAATAGACAAAGAAGGTTAACATTGCCCACTGACTGTCTGTGGTAGAGCAATAGAGAATGAGAGTAGCCTGCTTTTGTTCTGAGAGTTGGCAGCCCCCCTCACCACACTGACTTGCCACCCACCGCATCTGGGGGGAATTACATACAAAAACAACCCTGCCTCCTGCCCAGGACATGGCTCCACTTATAATAAACATGATTTAGTTTGTTCACCCTGTGTGCGTGTGTTCAGGTTGTATGTTTTTGTCTGCCGAGCCGTGCTTTGGTACCTTGGAGTTCAGCAGGATTCATTCACAGAGAACACTTTTTAAGTTTTTAACGCTAGCTCACTTCAGAGTTGACTCTCACTTTTCTGTGGGAATGAGTTTGTTTTTGATCATTCCTAAGAGCTTTGACTCAGAGCCTCAAGATCCTCCTCCTCATGTTTTAAGAGACATTATGTCAGCAAGAAGTCATAACACATCATACTCTGAAGATGTTTGTAATGGGGATTTTAATAGCGATTCTTCAAGTGAGATTAGCTGTGTTAAGTAGGGGTTAGACAATGCATAGCATGCTGTCCGTCTCTTCCTAATGGTACGGTAGTTTATTTGCTTTCATTACTGACAGCTAGAGGTTATCTCTTTCTTATCTTTTGCAATAAACTATACTAGGAATAGTCCATCATTTTGGGGAATACACTCATTTGCTTTCTTACTGACTATTAGATTACAAGATCCTCCTTTGTCAGTTTAAAAAAAGCCACAGAGAGCAACCGGTTAGCTTATATTAGCATAGACTAACACACGAGGGTAACAGGGAAGGGTTCAGATTTTTGTATGATGGAAAGTGGCATTAGTCTTCTCATTTAAACCGCAAAAGAAAACAACTGCTAATATAAACTATAGAATAAGCAGGAAGAAAATTAGAGATCATGGAGGCAAAATAAGTGCTCTTCTTTATTGTGGCATTTCCTTTGAGTAACGTATAAGTAGTTATATATGTTTTGCTAAGGGTATGTCATTATTCAACTTTAAAAATTGCATTAGGCCACGTTTTGGCACAGACTGCCTCAAACTTCAATACGTCATCAGTTATCATGTATCACTCACCCCCCTTTCGCTGCTCTCACACAGAAATGTTTTGGCTGTATTCCCCAAAGCCCGCAGATTAACATGAAAATACCTTTGTGCTTACACTTTGGCATGTGTGGTGTAATGGGGCTAAAAATAAACCCATGTTTGGTCAGGAAAGGGCTAAGTGGGGGAGAATTGGAATTGTTCTGTGTGTAAAACATGGTCTGCTGTTGTCTTGAAATACCTTTTTCAGTGTGAGGACCATAGTCTTCTTTGCTCCCCCCACAGAAAGGTCTAATTAAAAGCCAGTGGTCCTTTGGTCGAGTGGTAATGACAGATCCACTGACCCAAGAAGCTATGTCTCATTGTTTATCTGAACATTGTTTTGCAGTGATATACCACAATGTTTTCTGCATTGTCACTCTCTTGCATGAACATGAACAACAGCAAACCAATGTGCTCAAATGTACCCACATACACACCGACACTGAATCATGCAGCCCAAAATAAAAGCTTTCCAGACACCACAGACACACAATCACTTTAACAGTTGTAGGAACACAAGCTACAACTTCTGCTTTTCCATTGTTTGGGATCGCAATTCAAGAGATACAATACTTATGGAGCTATGAAATGTCCTCGCAAGACAAAACACTGATTATTAATGAATCAAATGTAACATGGAAGTAAACGCGTTGTTCTTTTATTTCACTTTGTTGTAAAAACCTGGTACCGTGTCTGTAAAGAGAGGGACCACGTCATTTCTCAAAGTTAAGACTTGTCATCGCAACGGGAAAATACTGAAAATGACACAGCTTGTGGTAAATATATTCATGAGTCTTTGTCGTACCACGTCCAGTCATTATTACCAACTCATTCTGACCATCAGACATTGATCCAGCTCACAGAACTTTATTTTAGATACTAGACGAGCAACATTTCCCAAAGATGTCCTGTTGTGACAGGCTGTGCTCCGGGGAGATATGAATTCAATGGTTTATAACATGGAATGATAAAGTCATAAAAACAAGCTTATCAAAACTGAAATGACAGACATGCCATCCTCATCTGTCCTCCCTCTTTCACAACTCCAACCACACCCCTGTTTTTGTACTACTTCTATTGATAGATTTTTTTTGTTTAATTGCTTCCTCTTTTGCTATTTTACCCCAAATAGCACGTGTTGAAATTGGTAAACAATGTTTTAGAATCTCCTCTATCCTTTTTTCCCCTGACAGGCCATGGCGTCTGTAACTGTGGTTTCTGCCAGTGTGGCCCAGACTGGCAGGGTGAGAACTGTAACTGCTCCAGACGTACTGACACCTGTATGTCCAACGTGGGCTTGCTGTGCAACGGGAGAGGTCACTGTGAGTGTGGGGCCTGTGAGTGCACCCAGCCAGGGGCCTACGGGGCCACGTGTGACAAGTGCCCCACCTGCCCCGACGCCTGCACCATGAAGAAGTGAGCCTGCACACATATATCATAATCAGTATTCTAAAAAGTGATTTGAAATGATGACCTGATGTTTGTTTCCTTCTTAAAGGGAGTGTGTGGAGTGCAAACACTTTAAGAGGGGCAAGCTGTTAGACGACAACACCTGCTCTCGAATCTGCAAGGATGAGATTGTGCTTGTGGATGAAATAGGTGAGAAACTGTTATAACTGTTGCTAATAGATAGATAGGTACTTTATTGATCCCAATTTGGGAAATGTTTGCGTTGCAGCAGCATAAATAAAGGCAATGTACATGAGAGAAAGTAAGACACAAGAAATAAACAGTCCAAAATATTTCTGAAATAGAATAGCATTAAAAAGTAAAAAAAAAAAAAATGATGAGATCGTAGAAGCAAAACCCCTGAATGTGTAGAATTGAGCAACAATGCTATTGATTTTGAATGAAAGTGGCCATATATATATGTATAAGAGGAAGAATGATTGATTTCTTATTTTTTTCAAACACAGCATCCCGATTTGAATGTAGTCCAAATAAACGCCATTATATAAGAAATGAAATCGATATAACAGAAAAAGCTTCTTAAACAATTTTATGATTAAAGATATGTGAAATGAAAAGGGAGTTTATTAAAGTTGCTCCATGTTACATCTAACACATATCAATGTGTTTTGCAGCTTTCTTAAGATGTTGAGGTATCTGTTACACCAAAAGTGCCTTTACCAAATACCAATTGTTATACTTGCTATACTAATTGAATTTTTCTCTTGAATGTTCGTGCAGTGCTTCATGATACAAATGCTGTGAACTGCACTTACAAAGATGAGGATGACTGTGTGGAGCGTTTCCAGTACTATGAGGACTCCAGCGGAAAGTCCATCTTGTTTGTCGTCAAAGAGCCAGGTAAGAGATGAACATACTACACACAAACCTCTACACAAAACACAAAGTTAGCAACAAACTGGTGAAGAATGTGGAGGAGTTAAAAGATAAGGCGGCAGATATTTGGTAAGGACCAGAACAAGCGCTTAAAGAAGAGAATAACGTTATGCAATCCTGTCTACGGTCAAACGAGTTTAGTCGAGTTGTTTCTCAACTAAACAGGAAGACAGAAGTGCTTCTGTTCTCCCAGATAACAGCGTTCCCCAGTTACCAGGTCAATTTAAAGTTATTTTTAGTCATGTTGCCCAATTCCCATTAGCAAAAATAGGGGGCAGTTGAACTGTGGAAACCAAAATGTAGTGTGGTTGGTAGTTGCTCCTCTTTGTGGAAAACTGAAAGCAACCTGATTTCCTTTAAGACAGCATTGCCAAAACGAACAGCATTTCGAAACGCTTGGGAAGGTTGGTAAGTAAGTGTGAAAGCGATGAGGGAAGGACAATGGAAGAAATGACTGTTCAGATAAAAAGGATTGAATCGACAACCACAAAAGCATCTCCAGTCAGCCAAACAAGCACACTTGCCTTCACAATCAGTGTTTTTTTTCTCCACCCAAGTACAAGTTGTCACTTCCCTGCAGCCTGCCCTTCATCTGCTTGTAAAGCGGCCAAATAGAAAGAGTGTGGGGAGGTAAGAAAGCCTTTAATGACCACCAGTGCCCGCAAAGAAAGTCTGCCCCTAGGTCTGCCTTTAATGAATGTGTGTGTTTAATTAAGGCGCAACTGGAGAGCAGAGAAGTACACCAACATTTGCCTTGAACACAGGGAACCCCGCCGTGTCAAAGAGGGTCGTTAACAGCTGCCCTGCTTCTCTAGGAAGCCGCTGATTCGGCATGTTCTTCCAGAAGGAACGCATGAGAATAAGAGAGGAAACTAAGCAAGCAAAATAAAGGGATAGAGAACATTTTAGAAAGGAAACATGAAGGTGTGTAACAAAGGAGAACACAAGCAAAGAGGATAAGATGGAAACCAGGCGCTTAAAAGGTGGCTAGCAATTTTTTACATACAAAATAGTCTCAAAGCACCAACCTGACTTTTACGTATAAGCCATAATGAATCGGGCGATAAGATCCAAAGAGCAGTAAATAGAAGGAAGTAATGGGGAGAGGAAGAGGAGAAACGCTTTGAAGACGGCAGTAAAAGTTCACCCTGGTTGCCCCACTATGTTACCCAACACTACTATGCACATTTGTATGTGCTGTCCCACACACAGAGAAATGGTCAGAGGAAGAAGTACTCAGATCCTTTACTTAAGTAAAAGCAGAAACACTATGGTCTTAAAATACTCCATTACAAGTAAAAGTCCTGATTTCAAAATGTTAATTGAGTAAAAGTACAAAAGTATTAGCATGAAAATGTACTTCAAGTACAAAACGTAAAAGTACTGATTCTGCACATAGCCCATTTCAGAATAGTATAGAGTACAAAGGATTTATCATCCAAATGTACTCAAGTATCAGAAGAAAAGTACACAGTATGCAAATTGGTCTTTCACAGAATTGTATTATTTTGGAATATTATTTTACCCAGTTTTCTCACGAGTATTTTAAAGTTTGTCAGCATGGAGCAAAATTGAGAGACTTTGCTAAATACTGGGCTTATAAGTAGTATAGTAGTGCATTATATCAAATAAGTATATTATGTATATTTATATTTAAATGTACCTGGCCATGTTATGAGTGATAAATAAATGTAGTGAGTAAAAAGTATAAAGTAGTATAACATGGTGATACTTTAGTTAAGTATTTGTGTGACTAAATTGTACTAATTTACTTGATTAAAGTAATTAGCTACATTCCACCACTGCAAATAGTCCCATACAGTAAACAGACATACGTCCAGTCTGACAAACAAATGATGCTCACATGTGGACCAGGTGGCTCTCATCACTGGTGGCTAGAAGTGTGAAGGTAAGACATTTTTGCAATGAAGAAACTCAATTGCTGCCAGACTTCAGTTCATGCTTCATGGAACCATGAACACAAATAAAATATTTATATTCACTACAAAGTGCTCAACAAACAAAATGATAGCAGCTTTGGTGAAAAGCTTATATTCACTATGAATAAGATGACTACTTGGATGTGACAAAAGCCATTTTCAGCGACAAACCCACAGAGATGAATCCCCCCTCTTAGCTCCACACAGCTTAATAGCAACTGTCAGCTAATTCCGCTAATTGTTTTGGTTTTCCTGCCCACAACTTAACTGGTTTGGTTCACTCTCAATGCTTAAGTGTCTTTTTTGGTAAGAGCATGCATCTGTTTTATGTAAAGATCATTGTAGGCACAGCAGATGGGCAAAGTCAGTGGCTAGCTGGTATGAATATTTCAAGTGTTGGTTGGGGCATATTATCGAAGAAATGGCCACTGTTAGCTAAAAAGTAAGACATATCAATTTAAAAGGGACAATATGTCAGTGTTTTGTATTTACAGCTTGTTTCCACTGCCCCCAAGTGCCCAATAAAACAAACTGTTATTACAGTTCAGAAGTTTTTAGGTTTTAAGGGCTTATGAAGCTTTGTGAAGAGCTTAATGTTGCTAATCTGCTTCATCTGGGAATAAAACATACTAAACTAACTGGTTCCAAGTAAGAGCTATAAACATGCTTGTTGGTTCATTTCGGAGAAAGTTTCCCAGAACATCTAATGATGGAAAATAAGCCTTCATGTTAGAGGGAGAGTTATTTCAGACATCTTTTGTACAGCCTGCATGAAACTCTTCAAAACAAATTCCTCCTTAGTTTTGCCAGACCATAAAGAGGGAAGGGACGTTTGTGGCCTGGATGTGTCAGGTTACTATTTCCCATCAGCCCATCCTCCTCTCTGCTCTTCGGTATTTAAAGGTCCCATTGATCTAATCTTGCATCACTCGACAGATAATATCGTTAAGAAAGCCTTCATGCTAGAATTAAAACCTGCAACCATTAGGTGATTGACAGAAAATGCATTAGCAAGTAATTCTTCATGCCAAAATGTATGGAATCTGTGTTATCAGCCTCTCAAAAATGGAGAATCAGTGCTTTTCTCTTTATTATATTATAATAAAGTGAATATAAATATATTTATATATGGTCAGATTGAACAATAACATTTAAAAAAATCTCCTTGGACTTTGAGAAACTGGGATGGACCCCATTTTCTGACATGTTCTGGACAAAGCGATTATAAATCAAGAAGGTAATGAGCAGATGTATTTATAATGAAATGACTAGGATGACAATTGTCAAGTAAATATTCTCAGGATTTAAAAGCACACTTTTAACCTGAAAAAATAGCCTTTAGCAGAGGAACATTAGCAACATCATCTAGTGCCATCAGGATGGAAATCATTATCACTTCCTCTGGACTGCCTCCCGGCTAATCGTCTCCTGTGTCCCCTTCTCATTATTATGTTATATATATTTTCCCCCTTAATTCAGAATGCGCCAAGGGTCCAGACATTTTAGTGGTGCTTCTGTCGGTGGCAGGAGCTATCTTGTTCCTCGGCTTGGCGGCTCTACTCATCTGGAAACTGCTGGTCACCATTCACGACAGACGGGAGTTTGCAAAATTTGAGGAAGAACGCGCTCATGCCAAGTGGGACACGGTCAGTAGATGTAGCACGTGGTGACATGTGTGTGTACATTCTTTATTAGGCTCTTTGTTTAAAACTTAGATTAATGAAAGGTATAGTCAAGGTTCATTTAGATGTAAATAAAAAAGATCAAATAAACAACACTAAATGCACTAGATCTTCTTTCCTTGGATTAATTATTTTAGCGTCACATGGCACACACTAATGCAATCATGACTGTACCTTTAACACACAGACACAAACACATAAAAGGCCACACACGCAGTCTCTCTGATTCGTTTTCTGAAGATGTTTTTTATTATTTTTGGGGCATGCTGTTACTCCCAGCAGAACAAAAGCCAGCGGAAGGGCTGGGTTTGAATTAGGTAACGCTAATTATCCTTTACTGGTAACACTAACAGGCCTCTAAAACACACCCACATCCCAAAGACCCTGAAACCACTAAGAAACACAGTGTAGTGCTCACTAAGTAACTGAAATGAAAACGTTACACTTTTCTTTCGCTTCTGCATTTCCCTTGGTTTCCTTTTTTCAAATGTTCCTAGAATACTAAACCATAAGAATGAACTTGTTTGTTGTGAAACTCAGTTTAATTGATGTCTTCTTTGTGTATTTGACCAACAGGGACACAATCCTCTCTACAAAGGAGCCACATCTACCTTTACAAACATTACATACAGAGGAAAAGACTGATGCTACTGAACTCAACACGGATGAAGAATAATGGACTTTTATCTTTTTTTTTGGGAAGGCAGCGAATCATGTGCAAACCTCTACTGTCACAAGTCAATAATTAATAATTATTTGTGTTTGTAAATATGTATAAATGATTTCTGAGGACACATTTTATCAGGGATTTGTCATAAACAGCCACCTATACTACACTGATAAATGAGATAATGCTTTGATTTTTTTGGGTCGACAAAGAACTCTTGTGTTGTGCAGGTTTTAACCAAATCACAAAAATATATTTACATACTTACAGCCACACATAGTATCCTGCCGTGTGCAGCAAATATTTTCATTTGCCTATACATGTATATTGAGATAAACATGGTGCCCCAAAGTTTGGAAAATGTTTTTTTAACTTTAATGTCTCTTTAATCAGCAATATTCTGGATCATTTACAAGTACATTGGATGGTTTTCCATGTTCTTTCTTTTCTTCATTACATCTGGTGAAAAGTAGTTTTAAAAGGAAAACATTAGCGAAATGATCTGTAGATTATTCTGAATATCTGGCTCAGAAGGAGATAAAACCACAACTATGTACATGACTGGATACCACTGAGGTTTAGTGGGAACATACTTTTTTAAAGTGACATGTCAGCTGATCCTTGAAACCAGTGGAAGAACAAAAGGGCAGAAAAAAAAAAAAAAACTTCTGATCATAACTTTGGATTTCCCATTTGTCCCATCAGTGGAACGATGGCAACATTTCAATGGTCTTTAATCCAGTCAAGCCATGCTGGAGATATTATGTGGTCTGCAGTAAACTTTTAATTGTCTGAAAACTGGTGCAGTTTCTTGTTTTCACTGAGAGATTAGGGTTTTCATCCATGTGTCTCATGACATTTTATTTTAGTATTATAAGTAGTATCATTACTTTTGATAGAAAAAATGTACACTGTTGTAAATTATTGAAGTTTTTAAGTTGTTTTGTACAACAACTACTTATTTTTACTCCACGTCTTGTTTTTAACCAATTTCCCCAAGAATACCACAATGACAGACAACCAGAGTTTCTTCTCATTCACATTTTCTTTAGAGTCTGCAAAGTGGCCTATGATAATAATTTATCAAGCCCTGTCAATATTTCACTTTAAATGTTCTGCCTCTTGGTGATTTTTTCAACAATCATTTAGACCAAATGAAATTATTCCAAATGACGCATTACAGGGTTTTACAAGAGCCAAAGCTAGGTTATAAACACTTTTAATACAGTTAGAGAGGACTATTAATGTTTGTGCTGCCTCCCTGCTACACTGACATACACTGAGTACGCCGGGCGTTTTGCAGTGAGCTGCTGCCATCTCCTGGATTTACACCGCATAACTATAACTTTGGTGCTTGTCTGTTATATAGTAATACAATCCAATATACAAACTGAACTATCCAAGATGAATTATAGATCGTACACGGAGCAGTATACTTGCAGATTAGGTCAATTGGGTTGAGTTATCGGTGTTGCGAGGCGTGCGTAAAATGGCACAGGCAGCGCCTCCCTCCGTTTGGAGACGCACTGATCCTGCTGCTGTATGTTGGCACACACAACATATATCTAAGGCACTACGCATACGTTAGAGTTGATGGCAAAAAAGACGAACAAACTCTGAATTATATTTAGTGACATGGCCGTTTGTGGCGTTTTCTCTCCCTTGGGTTGTTTATGGACGAGGGCCGGGCCGGTGGATAAATGTGTTGGAAAAGCTTCGTATTTAGATGTTGTCCTTGGGAACATTATATCAAATAACAAAACATTTCATCAGGGAGTGGCACATCCTCTTATTTGGCGTGATTAGTCTCGTGAAACATCATTATATTTCAGGCTAGTGCTAAAAGTTGACATATAAATCCGAAATGTGTGGAAACCTGGGACTGTTGGGGCCCCTGGAGCTCTGGGGCCCCGAACAGTGCCCATTGGATAACCAGCCTTGCCTACCATATGCTGCATGTTTGTTCTCACCAGCAGTTACATTATCTGTTAAACAAGCGCACGGAAAGCATCACATGAAGCTCTCCCTGGAGCCCTGTTCGGTGTTACAGCAAGGGGTAAGGATTTTTAATTAACATTTCAAGGATGGACTCTAACAAGGTGGCCGAACTTATCCCTGTATAACGTTACATCGCGGGATAATGACAATAGAAAGACCGAGTGAAGCAGATATGTGACAACACTTGCCAAGAAGCTTCAGAGCGTTGACAGCTCCAGGTTTGCCCGTGCGAGGGCACCAAGACGGACGAGGAAACCCCGAGGATCAGGGCCTCCTGTCCGGATGACACCGGCGAGAGCCAGCCACACCGCTCTCCTTAGCTAGCATTAGCTTAGCTGACTAATGTCTTCACTGAATGAGAAAGAACTATAAATGGATAACTCAATCCGGACAACTTTATTTGAGATGCATGGGAAGTGTTAAGGAGTTTGCTGTCACCGGATGGACGGACAACATCCTCTCTAGGGCTGTGAAAACTGCGAGAGCTTCTCCAGGTGAGACTTGCAGCTAATGTTAGCTCGCTAGATAACTTAACGCTAGCCAGTTTAGATGACATGTCATGTAGCCTTAGCTATCAATGATTTAGTATAACCAGTTAGCCTAACTGCTTTTACCAAAACTAAACTTTTAATTGATTCCTAGTATGCGACAGTGCATGGCCGCTTTCCTTTCTTAAAATGTTCGAAAGATTTTCATAAGCATAATAGCATTTAACGTTAACTTGCTAAGTCAACGTCTTCTTGTCAGTCAATTACTGTGAGAGATTTTCCATCTACTGTCCTCGTTAAATAAAGTTAATTAGAGTTGAACGTAGTTCTTTGTCATAAAAGTTGAAATTAAGCTTCATATTATTGTCTATTTTGTAATGCAAATTGGCAGGCTTTTAAGGAAAAATGTGCTCTCTTATGTTAAATTCCTTGGCACAACTATAATGTTTATATTGTCTGGTCGTCTCTTCTGTTTTAAGTGACAGTCATAATGATAACATTATGAATCCATCGCTAGTTGATGGATACCCTGACAGGGAGGAGTTCCCATATGGCAAAGGGAAGTCGTGCCCTGCCATATGGTTCTTTTAATATGGTCATAAGATAACCATATTAAAGATTATTTTAGGTAATTTTGCTTTATTGTCTCCCTGAATTTAAATTAGGAATGTTATGACAGTGGGGAATTACCCTCCTCACCAGTATTTTCCACTCACTTGCTTTTATGGTTTGTCATTTTGAATATCCACCTTACACATAATTTAAACCTTTTAACATGCAGGAGTTTTGCAGATACAACTAGTGAAAAGACACACTTCACTTGAAGGAAGATACCTTCATGGCCCACACAGAATTAGTTTTCACCTTCTTTGCCAGGGTTAAGTTATCTCAAAAGTTAACCATAAAGCACCTATCATAACAGTTCAAAGTGCTGCTGGGTGTCAACCTTGTCTGTTAGCTCAAGTTATTTCACAAGGTCTTTAATGAAGGACCTCAAATCACATTTGCCATTGTGCTTTCTTCCTCGGAACAAAATGTAACTTATTTAATTTAAAATTGGTTTCTTAGCAAAGGTAGGAAGCTCTAAAACAAGTTTTGTGTCTTTATTTTATCACTGTAAGATAAGATAAGATGGACTTTTATTAATCCCTCATGGGGAAATTGTTTCTCTGCATTTGACCCATCCTAGTGTTAGGAGCAGTGTGCTGCCATTTTGAACGGCGCCCGGGGAGCAGTGTAGGGAACGGTGCCTTGCTCAGGGACACCTCGGTACTTGAACTGGTGACCTTCCAGTTGCCAAGCCAAGTCCCTATCGACTTCACCACCACCGCTCTTGTCTCACTTGGATGTCCAAATATTTTTGATCCAACCTAGTCCCGGGCTTCCATGACCTCTGGATTGAGTAGATTGTTGGGTTCCTGCTGTTTTAACTTGTTTGACAATAACCCAACATAGCTACTCCACCTAACTTCATTTCCATGCATTGTGTTTCTCTTTTTAGGCATGATGGAAGGACTTCACAGCCAGGCTTTAGGTCTGGACCCACGCAGGCAGGAACTGCTTGAGGCTCGCTTCACTGGACTTGGTGTGGCAAAGGTTAGCATCTCTATATAGTTTTATATTTGTTTGATGCTCACAATTATCGGCTGGGAAAAGTACTGATTGTTAATGCAGATGTAATGCTTTAAATGCAACGTAATAGGAGATGACTGTTACTTGTTGTTGATACATTTAAATGAGGGTTCCTTCTTATCCCTGCCAAAAAAAAGACAATTACAAAAGAGTAGCTCCTATGCACACTTCCCACAATCCCCCTGTTGTTTGTGTTGCAAACATGAGCAGTCAGTCAGCTCTCTTCTGTTAGTCCTCCAGTTTAGAAAAGCTTGGAAGTCTTCTCTATGTCCAGTGTTGAATGATGCTCTGTGTTCAGGAGTTTACCTCAGTGGCATGATCCTGTCTCCCTGAGCGAAGGCTAAACAACACGAGCTCTGTCTTGGCTGACATGGGAGCTGGCCAGTAGCTCTTTGTTTCAGTGGAGATTAGTGACACTGAAATGGCACCGCAGCTGAATCTCACAGCATCGGCGGCGTGCTATGCTGCAACCCTGCTGCTGAACTGTGTATTACTGTGTGGGTGTGCGTTTGACAAAATGGCAACCCCTGAGAAAGCAATCACCATCACTCCTGCTCTGGCCCGTGTGCTCTGAAATGCATTGCTAGGCCTGCTCATTATCTTAGTGGAGTTTCAATGATTTAGGATGTTAGCATGCTGACTACAGTACATTTCCATGGCACTATGATGAACATGTGTAGTATCCATATTAGGAGAAAGAAATCTGAACATGTCTTGGCTGTTTTCTGTGACCTTGTGCAGCAGAATGACAGCTGGCCTGCACCACTGTGCCTGCTGTTTCTTCTCATTCTCTTCAATCTGTGCAGCTGGCCATTAGTGGTATGCATGCATGACACCAACTGAAGTGGATGTAAACTCAAGACTTGCAGATTTACAGGGGAATGTATATTTTACGCCCATTGTAGCATCCTTGCTTAGAAGCTTAGCTTAGTGACAGCAATGTTATAGCTGTTCGATCAATGTGTTACATGTCCTTACAAAATGGGGCCAAAGGATAAGTAAAATAAATGTGCACACGTCAGTGAAACAGGGCTCGAATCTGATGCAATTTGTGTTACAATTGTAAACACACCCAAAAAAGTGAGTCACATTATAGGTGAGGTATCATTTGTCAGATAGGATGTGTGGAAATCTTCACTTTGATTTGTCAGTTAACTTACATGAGAATTTCAGCAAACCTCATGGGATGCCACCTAGAAATGGTCATTTAACAATATCTAATGTCCAGTTTCCTAACAACGATCTGCTCACCAGAGCGTCACATGACTAATCAATCAGGTCTAATGTGTGTGCGTGTGTGTGTGTTCTGTTTTCCAGAGTTCAGCCAACAGTGAATCATCCAACCAGTCACTGTGCAGCGCCGGATCACTCAGTGACAGGGAGCTAGAGGTGGGTTGGGGAAAGATTCAATCAAAATGACATGTGACTGTGCACTTATCTGCAAGCCATTTGACCTTCTCCACACTTCCTGGGATAACGTATTGTGTATGCAGGGGTGGATGCTAACAATTGGCTACAGTGCAGTGTGTGTGTGATTCATCTGTTCATGCATTAACTACTCCCACTTACTCATGGAAAAAAGAAGGTGAGGTATTCATTTGGAAAAAAACTGGAAAACCCTTTGGATACGTCAACAGGCTTTTAACACATCAACATGGTTTTATGTATCATAAGGGCCAAAGACACCATACATAAACACCCTAAAGCAATACATTAAACTCTTATGGCACTGAAAATAATTTGTAATTCATCTTATTGAATTGTCGTAAAATGTTTCCATTTAGCAAGCCAAGAGTAAAATGATGACAATATAACTTAAAGGTGCCAGGCTTAATGTTGGCACTTTTCTGCTCGTGTTAGACACCAGAGAAGAAGTCCAATGACCAGAGAAGAAGGAAGAGAAAAGGAGACGTCTATGACAACAACAGCCAGGGTAAGACCATCCTACTTATTAACAGATCTCCAAAAGTGCGCTTTCCCAACAGAAACAACTGAACTTCACTCACATTGTTTCACCTTCATCAATTTGCTATTTTCTTCTTGGAACTAAATATTTATCTTTGCAAATTTGGAAAAAATGTAAATACACAATATTGTATGCAAATACTATTCAATGATGTATTAAAGTTAGTCATCAAGGGAATTTCATTAGGATCACTGTAGATGTTTTATCTTGATCTTTATTGATTTTAATGTTGTTGTTATGTTTTCTGTAAAGCACTTTGGGCCAGAGTCCTGCATCGGGTCGGGTCGCGGGTATTGCATAATAAATATATTAAAATAATAATAAGTTAGTTTAATGTTTAAAATCCTCAGACCTCTCCCCCGCGGGACCGCGCATAATCATAACCTCTGCAGCGCATCAATCTGCTGCTGAGCGCGCCACATTCGAAATGGCTGAGGTGAAGCTCTCTAGCGGAGAATACAGCATTTTCAATAACGCTTCCTCAAGAGCGAAATCCAACGTCTGGGAGGCTTTTGGTTCCTAGATGGAGAAAATAACCAACATCCCACGCTTTTTGAGACAAATATGCAACTGCGTGTGTTAATAATTGCACGTTTTCACTGCTCATATATAGGTTATGCGGGTTCGGGTCGGGTTTGCGGAACTAATTGGCAATATGTGCGGGTAGCGGGGCGGGTTCGGTATTGCACGTCACGGGTGCGGGCGGGAGCGGGTCTTGAAAATCAGACCCGTGCAGGACTCTGCTTTGGACTGCTTTGTGCATGAAAGGTGCCATACAAATAACGATTATTATATTATTATTTCCCAAAAATGCTTTAAAACATACAGGAATCATAACTTGTTCTTGCTTCTTATACATGTTCTGTTGTTCTTTTGCAGGAAAAGGGAGAGGACAAAAAATAAGTGACTATTTTGAGGTGAGTACTTGCATTCAGGTCACTTTGCTGCGCATCGATCGTTGCCTCTCAAACTTCCCTGTGATGTCCTCAACCTCACTCTCCAGCTGTGCCAATACTTGTCCTTCATCCCATTCTTCCTAAATAACAACGCTGTCTTCTTCCTTTCTGTCTGTGTTCACCCTCTGCCCGGGGTCCAGTTTGCCTGTAGCAGCGGCTCTGGCACCAGTCCGGCGCGGGGCGTCCCCCTGCTGGTGCGCTCCTCTCCACAGCACTCACTGTCTAACCCTCTGGTGAGCACCAGCAGCCATCTCCATCGCGCTCTACTGCTTCAGCACTCTTTCATCTCTTGGTTTACTGTTGGGTTGTCTGTAGCCAGTGTCAAATTCATCTGCTGTTTGATCTTTGTCTATTTTCTCCCAGCATCGGTATCCTCTTGGATAGAGCTGGCATGAATCGCTCAGATTTTGTTTTGTTATACTAAAGTCTAATCCATGCTTTTTGTTTATCTCGATGCATTCAGCCAGTGGAAGTGATCAAACATTCCTTTACCCAGGGCATTTTTTAAGATTTAGTCACTGAAATGTGTTTCCCCTAGTTTTACTTCAAATTAAAATCAGGGGTTCGTGTTTTCAGGTGTTGGTTTAAATGTGTGTTTGACACAATGAGCTGGTATGTAAGGCAGGAAGCTGTACAGGAGAACAATGTATATATTTATGTTGCATGCGCTTTTGAGTTTGGAGTAGTTGTTGAAGAGGATGTAATCATTCAACTTGGATCCCCACCGTTTTCATTCATTCCTCATCACAAATACAAAACCTTGGTCACTACTTACATTTAAACAGCCTTTAAAAAATACTTGGCAAAAGAGTGATAGGAGCAAAATTGCTTTTCTTTATCTATTTGTAATGTATTGGAATGTAGCATAATTACTTGATCATTTTTACATGTGAAGTTTAAACTCTCTCCTTCTATCAGCTACACTTTTAATTATTTTTCTTTGTATCCCTTACAGCTATTTTATAATCTCCCTATGCTGTCTTCATTATATAACAGTGGCGAACCGTCAGGGCCTTCAAGGTATTCAGAGAATACCCTGGAACACTCAGATAAAACGAACAAAATATCGATTTAATTAGATAACTAAAATGTATATAAAATGAATAAATGAGAATCGTATCTGTGTTGTTGATCTGTAATATTACAGTGTTACGTTGATTTGTTTGTCCTTCTCGGACCATGCACTACGCATTTCAGTGGTTTTGTGTTAGAAAAGAAAGCAACCAATCAGATCTTGTCCTTCAACCAAGGTATTCTACATCCTTGATAGAATGCCCTGGCCGTTGCACTGAATGAGAGCGTACATTTGGACTGACAGTTTGATCTACCAATCATATATTGATTTGTAGCCAATGGGCGTGTTCTTCCAGAGTTTCCCTCGGTTCCAGGGTATTCTAGAAGGCCCGCTAGTTAACTGTCTCGAGACAGAGGATCTAGAATGCGACGAAGCAATTCATGCCGTTTTATTGTTTTTAATGTTGAAATGACAAGTGCAACAGGTGAAGATGAAGTTGTTGCGGAATTGTTGTGAGTACCCTTTTCAAGACGACAATTCATTGAAAAGACGGACATTATAATGCCGCGGTGGCGGGGGGTGTGTGTGTCTACAGAAGGTCCAGTTGTGATAGACACGGTTCGCCACTGTTATATAACCGTTGTTTTAAACCCCCCGTGTTTGCCTACCATTCTGTTTCTCTGTCTCTCTGGAATACAGTTCCAGCAGGGCAGTCCTTCGTCCACAAGCTCGGCCCACACAGACTCTTCATCGTGCTGCTCGGTGAAGACAGCCCCCTCACGCTCCTTCTCACACAAAGCCATCCAGGTAACTGACTGACTGACCCCAACTTAACACCAACTTTTATCATTTCAAGTATATTCTCATTTTATATTTTGATAGCACTTTGCTTTGGTTATGATGAATGGTGGTTGCCTTTGAAATCTGGCTCTACCTTTTTACATTTATTTCTTACATGAACCGGTGAATTTGTCCTTCAACTGTTTGAGAGAGATCATTTGTAGATACTCGTAGATATGATACAACCTCATACCTAACCTTTTAGAATCAAAAGAATTAGAATGAAAAAAGAGACGAAATGTAAGTGCAATCATTGAAAATGTAAAAGGTGCTGAAACCCACACGTTGTCATCTGAGTAAATTACTTAATTTAACTTGTATTTAACCAGATAATAAAACAATAAGGATAACGTCTTTTTTACAACGGTGATCTGGCCAAGAAGCCAGCAAAGCCATCTTGATCACTCAATGTCTTGAAAAACAAATTATTATTTTTTTGTGTAAAGGTCTACCTCCAAAGTATGAACAGAATAGGTTGAGTGAATAAGACACACAAGAAAGACATGTCCAAACCACAATGTATTGTAGCAGTTGGTGACAGTCAGAATCTAGTTTTAGTCTATCCTGCAGGTCACTCCAGGTCCAATGGCAATAATAAAGCTGACACCAGTCTGAGTCCGCACATGTGGCACTTTTAAGCCTGGAGAGTTATTAGAGCTAAGATTATAGGTATTTTGTGCACACACAAAAAAAAAACAACTGAATATACGCGTCCAAACTTGTTGACCTGATTTAAGGTCAATAATTGTAATACCCGTCTAATACTTGCAACAGCTAATTTCAAAGTGATGGTGTATTTTCTTACTGACTGACCCAAGGGATGTCTTCATAATTTGATTGGGACAAGATGGTTATTGTTGTCTTGTTGTTGTCTTCGCCCTTCTCCAGTCAGATCTGACGCTGCTGAAACTGACCGCACTGGAGAAGAACAAGAACTCTGATCTGGAGAAGAAAGAGGGGAGGATAGACGACCTCCTGAGGGTAAGATAAGGAAATATGTCTCAAACATTCATGGGCTCCACTTATTCTGGAGCAATTGGAACATCTGAAAGAATAGTTATCATTTTATTCCTGACCAAATCTGGTACTGAAATGCCACAATTTAACAACAACTAATAATGATTAACACCACAGTCAAGGATGTCTAAATAAAAAACGATTCTCAATTGTCCTTGATAATCACCTCTCAATCCAGAAAAACGTGTTGTCACATGTCACAACAGCTCGGGTAGTACACCTTCTTGCTAACTTTCGAATGCCATTGTTGCTCAAATCAAATCTGGTGGAAATGTCAGCAAATCATCTGACACTCTGAGAGTTGTTGCATCCTGTCACTTTAAGAGCAAAACGGCCTTGATATCTTGTTTGTAATAAGAGACAAAATGTCACAGTGATTATGTGTGTTTGGGCAGGCTAACTGTGACCTGAGGCGACAGGTGGACGAGCAGCAGAAGATGCTGGAGCGCTACAAAGAACGGCTCAACAAGTGTGTGACAATGAGCAAAAAGCTCATGATCGAGAAGGTGGGTGCGAGTATGCATTTTCACAAATATGTTAACTTGAAGGAAACAGCTTTGTTACCTTGTTAAAGGGTTAAGTTATTCAACAAATGGGAACCAATTTTGTCCAAAATAAGTACCAAAAACAATGTATATAAGCCTTTGGGCTCTGTTGAATATTTTTGGTTGTTTACATCGTCCGAAATGAGCCATTTTAAAGTGATATTTGTATTTCTTTTTCGTAGTCAAAGCAGGAGAAGATGGCTTGCAGGGACAAGAGCATGCAGGACCGTCTGCGTCTGGGCCATTTCACCACAGTGCGGCACGGAGCCTCCTTCACCGAGCAGTGGACCGATGGATTTGCTTTCCAGAATCTCATCAAGTCAGCATGCAGATAGGCACCAACATGTTTGCATGTTATCCATACTGCATGCCAGAGTGTTCACACTACATTGTTCTTGCATGTTTATAGGCAGCAGGAGCGAGTGAACTCTCAGCGGGAGGACATCGAGAGGCAGAGGAAGCTGCTGGGGAAAAGGAAACCTCCCTCCATGGCTCAGACCCCTCCACCCAGCCTGGAACAGAACAAACGGAAGAGCAGGAATAACGGCCAGGAGAGTGAAGCGTAAGATTCTTTTCTTTTCCTTTTCCCATTTACCAACTATTGAATCAGACTTGAACTGACCTGTGAAAGGCCTTAATAGGACAGCTTTGTGTTTCATTGTTTTTAACTTTAAAGTAGGTTATTACTTACCAGCTGTCCTGGTTATCAACACTTGGTTTCCATTTTATTCCACACAGGTTGTCACTGGCTGAATATCATGAGCAAGAAGAGATTTTCAAACTACGAATTGGCCATCTAAAAAAGGTACCAGTCACCACTTAAAGCAGCTTTGATTTGATTGTTTTTGGATATTTCTGTTGGACCTCTTGCTACAGAGATAAATTACAACTTCTACCTCTTCCTGTTTATGGAGGGTTGTGGTCGATGATAGATTTGGTGTGGTTGTTTGCAGGAAGAAGCGGAGATCCAGACTGAGCTGGAACAGTTGGAGCGAGTGAGAAACGTGCACATTCGGGAGCTGAAGAGAATCCTTAACGAGGACAACTCGCAGTACGTTTCATATCTGTTAAACATATGTATCACAAGTTTTTCAGTGTGCTTTCATCCTATAGAAACACATTTCCCAACAAGTTTTAAGAAGGTATTTTTCTGCAGATTTAAAGACCAGCCCACGCTGAATGACCGTTATCTGCTATTACATTTACTTGGAAGAGGTGGCTTTAGTGAAGTATTCAAGGTAAGCACCACTTACATTCTTTAACCGACCAGATTATAATCTTTTTAACTTGTTGGGTCTTTTTGAATAATGGAAGTGAGATAATGTAGTTGCAACGCCATACAGTGTTGAATGCAACTATCTTGTTATAGTAGGCTTCTGATCTTGTGTAATGTTTTTGCAGGCTTTCGATATGACAGAGCAAAGGTATGTGGCCATTAAAGTCCATCAACTCAACAAGAACTGGAGGGAGGAGAAGAAGCAAAACTACCACAAGTGAGTCTGAAGCTCCATTTGATTTGCTTTCTCTTCGTTTCTGAATGCTGTTATTTGTGAGCTTTTAAAAAAACTGACTAAATGTTTTATGTTTTTTCAGACACGCCTGTAGAGAATACAGAATCCACAAAGAACTTGACCACCCGAGAATCATCAAACTCTACGACTATTTCTCACTCGACACAGGCTCGTAAGTTCATATTGCTATGTTACATTCCTAAAGGTGTGCAAATATACCAAGTGTGTCACATAAGTGCTTCACATATATATACATATATTGTTAAAAGGACATTCTTTTAAGCAACTATAATATATATTTTTTAGAATGAAATGTCTCTGCTGAATCTGCACGTCCTTTATAACACGTTTCAACTCATTGTTTTTATTTCCAAAACGAATGATATGCTCCATTACTGCTGCTTGTGTAAATAACTGCCAAGTTTGACGAATGATCCGTTGGATTCCCTCTGCAGGTTCTGCACAGTGCTGGAGTACTGCGAAGGCAATGACCTGGACTTCTACTTGAAGCAGAATAAGCTGATGCCTGAGAAGGAGGGCCGCTCTGTCGTCATGCAGATCGTCAACGCCCTCAAGTACCTCAACCAGATCCGCCCGCCAATCATCCACTACGACCTCAAGCCCGGTATACTCACCGTTTTGATTTATTATATTGTCATTATGAAAAGGTAACCTAATGGCACAAGAATTTTTTTGTAAATAAGATTTTTGCACATAGGTGTAAGCATTTTATTGTTGTTTACTATTCTGTTCTGTTCTTAGGGAACATCCTGTTAGTGAATGGCACAGCCTGTGGAGAGATCAAGATCACTGACTTCGGCCTGTCTAAGGTCATGGATGATGACTGCTACAACTCTGCAGATGGCATGGAGCTGACGTCTCAGGGAGCCGGGACCTACTGGTACATAGAGACACTTTTCCCTGCATTTAGTAACCAAGCAACAAGAATGGCTTCACAGTAGAGGCGTAGAATGAAATGTTGCTAATGAATTCACTTCACCTCTTAGTTCAGAAAAGTTGTGCAGAGAGAACTTGTAGAGAAAAACGTTTTCAACCTCGTATGTTGTGATCTTGTGTCTCACAGGTACCTGCCTCCCGAGTGCTTTGTCGTGGGGAAGGAGCCCCCCAAAATATCCAACAAGGTGGATGTTTGGTCCCTAGGGGTCATCTTCTACCAGAGCCTATACGGACGCAAGGTAATCACAAACCTGCATTCTTCAACAGGGATTTTTTTAATCTCACAACTAAACCGTCTGCTAACTGTCCCGCTGATCTCTTTTTCCAGCCTTTCGGTCATAACCAGTCGCAGCAGGATATTCTTCAAGAAAACACAATATTAAAAGCCACTGAGGTGCAGTTCCCCCCCAAACCTGTGGTGACCACAGAAGCAAAGGTGAGGTGCTCACTTCTTTTGCCTTTATACATTCAAACAGTATCAGTTAATCAGGTTTAAAGGTCCATTAAAACCATATTTTTCCTCTTGAATGTGATATTTTTCTTTCTAGCCCAATAAAGAGAAAGTGCAACTAAGTTTGGAATGTATTCCACATCTTTCCCTTCATAGGCCTTCATCCGACGTTGCCTGGCTTATCGCAAGGAGGACCGTGTGGATGTGCTGCAGTTAGCCAGCGACCCCTTCCTAATGCCACACATTAGAAAAGCCCTGGCCAGCAGCGCTCCTCAGGCCCCCCCCCTGCCCTCCACCTCCGGCTGCTACGGCAGCAGTGCCTCCAACTGAAGCAAGCTGAAAAACACCCAGTGAGGACAAAGCCACACAGAGACGTTACATTGATGCATCTCCTCTTTGCTCTCTTGATTGTGAGAGGGCAAAGAGCATGATGGGATGTAGGATGTAAAAGTGTAAATGGAACCAAAATAATGGATGATGTGGTAGTAAGTTTGCCCACCACCATCATACAAGTGCTAAAACTGAAGGGCCAGTCTGTGGCTGTGGGCTCAGTGGAACCCAAAGATTTGCCTATATGCATGCACTAACAAAAACGTTGGTTCATTTCAAGGGGCTTTTACACGATAAATAGTAAAAGCACCCGGGAAATTGCACAACTGACAGGCTGAGAAGCTTGGAAAATTGCCTGTACTCTGGAGGATTTAGAAGAAAAACAATTATGAAATGTTATCCCATTCTGCTTGAAATCTATCATAAGTGATCAGCTACAAATATATATATATATATATATATATATATATCTATCCCTATAGGTTGGAACCTGGGACTTTAAGGAACGACTGAGCGAAGTCAAAAGCCTGCCTTATGGAAATGACACCATTACAGGTTCATAAATTAAATGATACAGGAGAGTGCTGATTCTGGGAAGAGTAACTGGGTTTGACCTATTTAAATATTTTACTGGATAACTGGAAGTCAGCTTATTATTTTAATTGAGTCCATATTTTTCCATGAAAGACTAAATGACCCCCTGTAATGTTTGTGTTAGGCTTATAGGGGGGCTGACTATGAGTGAGTGTTGTGATGAGAGTTCAACAGAAATAATTATGAAACCATTAAAAACACATTTGGTTAACTCTGTGGTGTCTTAACCTTGATTTGGGGAAATAATGCACATGTATTGTAGTTAAACAAGAGAGTACACTGCTGTGTTTTCTATCCATTTATAAAATACTTTGAATCTATAAGAAACTTCACACCAATTTTACAGCATGAAACTTTTTATTAACTAAAGTCCCACCATTACATGCATCCATCATATCTAAAACGGACAAATGGATGTGATGGTGCAGAGTATGATCACAAAGAAGCCGTATCAGTGAGCCTCTAAATACAACAGTTTACCTGCAACGTATGTATGTAACTGGCAAACATGACAATTGCATTCGAGGTTAAAGAAATACTGACGCTCTTGTTGAATACTAAACAGTGTTAATATATTAAAAATTCAACCTTGAACTTCATTATCACAGCAAACTTTTACAGCTTATGTTGTAAGGACAAGAACACATGTAATCACTGTGGGGGTGACACGGTGATGTAAAGGTGTGCAGTGCAACAGGAGAGCAAGGAATCCTTGAACTTGATAAAGTGGTTAGAAGTCAATTTGGCGAAGATTTCTTTTCAATTACATTCTAGCCTGCAGAAGTGTGAAGATGTTTTAATGCATTGTCAGCTCTTCGAAGATGTTAATTAGTGAAGCAGATGATGAAAGTGGACTAAAAGACGCACCGGTTGTTATCTCATTCTGCTTCCACATCCCACTCTGCAGCAAATGATCACTTCTTTGTCAAATGTAAAAACAGACAATCTGGACTGAAGATCTAGAATTGCTCCAACGAAGGTTTGTACTGAAAATCCTGCGACACAACCATTGCTTTTCCTTTGGCCAAATAATTATAATATTCACACGTAATCCATTCATCAGAGGAAACTAGGACCATAAATCACAAAGCATTGTCCAGAAGTCTCATCTGTTGTAGAACTGCGAGGTGACCCAGGCCAGTCCCCACTTCAGGTTGGTGAGCATAAACTTGAGCGCCTTGGTCCACTGCTCCTCAGAGTTGAACTGGGTTTTGATGGAGTAAGAGCCGCCGCTGCCACCCGTGTCCTCGATCTTACCCTTCTCCACATCCATCCTGAGAAAAAACGTCAATGTCATTCATCACGCGAGGTCTTGTGTCAAAATAATAAGACATCATAGATACAATTCTTGAAAAATACCTCTAACTTTATTATTACATCAAAATCTGTGGTACAAAGTCTGAGGTACACACTGTGACAATGCTTTAATAATTCAAACGATATTTACAGCCCATCTAATAATGCGGCGATAACGCCAGATTCAAATGATCACATTGTGCTGCAGGTGTCTGACCTGTATGGAAGGCAGAAGCCAGTGTCTCCTTTCTCCACCTCTTCTTTGAACTGCTGGACACAGTCCAGGAAGGCCACCATGGCGTGGTCAAATTTGTTGTCCCAGAAGAACCTCAGGCCCCCTGAGCAGTACAGAGGAAGTTCCTGGACAGAGAGAAAGGGCAGGATTAGAGCCTGGAGGATAGTGTTTAATAATCACAGGAGGGCTGGGATTGTAAAGACCGTTTTAATTACCTTGGACTTGTCTGACAGGGACTCTAAGTATGAGTGGTTTCCGTAAGGGACAAGACGATATCTGAAGAGAGAAGCGTAGTTTGAGATACATTTTGCATTAGACTTGCAGAATATTTGTAATAGACCTTACTAGATCCAAGAATTGTTAGGCAACATAAAGCCGAGCCTAATCATGTACACTGAACAAAAATATAAATGCAACACTTTTGTTTTTGCTCCCATTTTTCATGAGATGAACTCAAAGATCTAAAACATTTTCTATATACACAAAATAACCATTTCTCTCAAATATTGTTCACAAATCTGAAAAGATCTGTGATAGTGAGCACTTCTCCTTTGCCGAGATAATCCATCCCACCTCACAGGTGTGGCATATCAAGATGCTGATTAGACAGCATGACTATTGCACAGGTGTGCCTTAGGCTGGCCACAATAAAAGGCCACTCTGAAACGTGCAGTTTTATCACACAGCACAATGCCACACACGTCGCAAGTTTTGAGGGAGCGTGCAATTGGCATGCTGACAGCAGGAATGTCCACCAGAGCTGTTGCCCGTGAATTGAATGTTCATTTCTCTACCATAAGCCGTCTCCAAAGGCGTTTCAGAGAATTTGGAAGTACATCCAACCGGCTTCACAACCGCAGACCACGTGTAACCACACCAGCCCAGGACCTCCACATCCAGCTTGTTCACCTCCAAGATCGTCTGAGACCAGCCACTCGGACAGCTGCTGCAACAATCGGTTTGCATAACCAAAGAATTTCTGCACAAACTGTCAGAAACCGTCTCAGGGAAGCTCATCTGCATGCTCGTCGTCCTCATCGGGGTCTCCACCTGACTCCGGTTCGTCGTCGTAACCGACTTGAGTGGGCAAATGCTCACATTCGATGGCGTCTGGCACGTTGGAGAGGTGTTCTCTTCACGGATGAATCCCGGTTTTCACTGTTCAGGGCAGATGGCGTGTGTGGCGTCGTGTGGGTGAGCGGTTTTCTGATGTCAATGTTGTGAATCGAGTGGCCCATGTGGTGGTGGGGTTATGGTATGGGCAGGCGTATGTTATGGACGACGAACACAGGCGCATTTTATTGATGGCATTCTGAATGCACAGAGATACCGTGACGAGATCCTGAGGCCCATTGTTGTGCCATTCATCCACGACCGTCACCTCATGTTGCAGCATGATAATGCACGGCCCCATGTTGCAAGGATCTGTACACAATTCCTGGAGGCTGAAAACATCCCAGTTCTTGCATGGCCAGCATACTCACTGGACATGTCACCCATTGAGCATGTTTGGGATGCTCTGGATCGGCGTATACGACAGCGTGTTCCAGTTCCTGCCAATATCCAGCAACTTCGCACAGCCATTGAAGAGGAGTGGACCAACATTCCACAGGCCACAATCAACAACCTGATCAACTCTATGCGAAGGAGATGTGTTGCACTGCGTGAGGCAAATGGTGGCAAAGCAAAACTGCCTGTTTCAGAGTGGCCTTTTATTGTGGCCAGCCTAAGGCACACCTGTGCAATAATCATGCTGTCTAATCAGCATCTTGATATGCCACACCTGTGAGCTGGGATGGATTATCTCGGCAAAGGAGAAGTGCTCACTATCACAGATTTTTAAGATTTGTGAACAATATTTGAGAGAAATGGTTATTTTGTGTATATAGAAAATGTTTTAGATCTTTGAGTTCATCTCATGAAAAATGGGAGCAAAAACAAAAGTGTTGCATTTATATTTTTGTTCAGTGTAAATCAAAACCATCTGCTCACATACAACACCACTGTATAATGTGATATAAATAGCATTGAACCAGACCCATACATTAATATAGGATTGAGTTAAACAAATAGCACTAATTAAAGGGATAGGGTACATTTGTAAGATAGCAAAAGACAAACTAAATATTATCTTAGTGCAAGCACATTGTAATGTGGGTACCTCTGGAAGTGCAGCCCCATTTTGTTGGCCAGCGCGTGCAGCAGCAGCACCGTCTGCCCCCAGGCTGCGTTGATCTCGTTCCACTCCACCGGGACGCTGGGGAGTCGACCCAGACGGAAGTTGTTGATTGTACCAAACTGTCCGCTGTGCCTGGATAAGAACAACAACAAAATAATTAAGAATCTCAGTGAATGGGCATCAATTCATGTTTGTCCCGGAGGCTTTTTATACAAATATTGACTAAGTCATTGTTGACGGGTTGACGGCAAAACTATTTTTTTTTTTTTTTTCAACAGATACAACATCATTTGCATGTTTTTTTACCAGATGTGAAATGTGGCATTGAAGACATTTGTCTTTTTCAGGCGATCTAGCTGAATCTGGCAGTAACGCATCTGGTTGTCAACGCTCTTTAGTTCATCATCCAGCTCCAGCTGCTGCCGTTTGAACTCGCTGTACTCCTTCTGGTACCTTTGAGCATAAAGAGCTGTTAGCTGTTGTCTCATTTGGCAAATAGCACACACACAGTATAGGGCACACTCACTGAAGCTCCTCCGTGTCCAGCTGCTGGGAGTGGACCCTGCTCTGGGTCAGGTCCTGGGCCACCGTAGCCCTCTGCTCCTCCACTGTCTCCAGCTCCTGGACCAGAGCCTCCTCCTGCCCTTTCAGCTGATGCAGATCCGCCAGCAGGCTCTCCTCTCCCTCCACCTGCAGGTGTGACAGCAGCTCCAGGCACTGCCTAAAAACATGTTCACATACAGTTTGTTACTATACTGCATTTAAACAGACAAATGGAATGAGCACTTTTAGTGTTTTTTTTTAGTATCCATATTTGTAGGTAGCAACCCTGTCAGCATTTCTTAATAATCGGTTTGTGCGAAAACTGATACACAAATGTTACTTTGTGGTTGAGCAGCTCACTTGTAATTCTGGCATTCGTTCTCTGTGATGTTGAGCTGCGTGTCCAGGTGGTCCAGCAGGGTGTCGGTACATTCCTCACACAGCGGGTGGTCTACGTCTGTCTGGCCTGACATGATGTCAAACAGGTCACTGGTCACCTGGGTGGGATAGGATCAGAGACATCCACACATTTACCCTAACATATACTTTGTCAACAGCCCATGCTTCTGACATGTTTGCGACCATAACATGATCTGAGTAAACTGTCATAATAAAAATGCCCTTCTTTATAGTAGCATGAAAGTATGGTTTACCTTCAGCCTACGACTGAGATTTTCCATGGTACCCCCATCAGATGCTTCTCCTATCAGTGTGAAGCTGTTGGCGCTCTCTGTGGACATCATCCTGTAGAGTTTTCAGCAGTATGGTTAAATTTGTAGCACCCCTCATTTGACAGAGAAACAAATCAACTAAGAGATAAAGATTGAATCAGTATTTGTTTCAATTACTTGAATGAAAAGACTCACCTTGCAGGTGGGATGTATTTCCTTGACACACCATCTTGCTTGTTTTCTGCAAAGGTCTCCTGAAAGGAAAATGTAATTCTGACTCAACATGCTTCTTGAGCAAAAAAATTGTACTTTTCACTAAATTAGCAACATGAATCTCATCAGTAAGTTATCTCAGTCCTAAAATAGTTCAATTGCATAATTTTCATATATATTGGATATACGTAGTGGCAATGCCAGTAATTTGCAGTAAAATACAGTGTTATGTTGTGATGTATACAATCAAAATTTTACCATTGCAGGCTACTGAATACAATCTGCTGTACCTACCTCTGGTGCTGTTTCCCCATCAGTGCTGTCAGCCTGTTTTCTGGGGGTCACTGTGACTACCGGAGCTTAGGAGGAGACAGGCAGGATTACATGTGCAATTGATCACACGTACATTTTAAGGCACCGAATGTCTATTATCCCTGGTTAACATACCAATAAGTTCCTGGATTGTGACACGATCGAGGACATTGAAGGATGTGTCCAGTTTCAGCGGCTGACAGCACCGCTGACACACGAAGCTGACCTGCATGGTTGTGCTGGACGACTTAGAGCCCTCCATCGCTAGCTATAAGAACATATGTTAAAACATAGACTGTAAATAGCTAAACATAAGTTAACGCTACACAATATAGCTAGACATATAGCGTTATGGCGAGATAGCTAGCTAGCAGCCACTACCTTCGCAGCTTACTCGTGTGAAACATAGATCAGCGGTGCAAACACATAAGATAGACTCACTGTCGCCTTGGTAGAATAACAACTATTTCATAATAATCCTGATTTTGTAGCGTAGAAAATTAGAAATCACTTTTAATGTAGTTAGCGTGACCGTTGCATTTTACACCTCGGGACTTCTCTTTCCACTTCCCTGTTGTTGTTTACGACGGATGTGACGTCAACTTAAGTCACGACGAAAAAACATTTATATTTAATTAAATTGATACATGTTTGACTGTTGGCAAACTTTTTATTCAGACAAAAAGAGAAAAAACTAAGGTAATATAAATGTCGCAACACAGGTAGCTTGAAATGAGCTGTTTTCTTTCATAACAGGTTCAACGTTACGTGACACAAAAGTAAATTATGACAACTAAAACCAGATAATTTGACACCATAGAGAGTTGGTGATGTTAGAATGAAAATCTATAGGGGAGAAATTCTAACATGTCTATTAGTTAATGCTCATTTTCCACACTGACAGAATTTGTATGTGTTCATGTGTCTACGGCCAATAGGTGGCGGTGTTGCATGAACTCAAAACTGCCGTTAAACAAAACAGAAGAAGATGAACTTGCGGGAAAACTGAAGCAGGCAATTCCTGTGTTGATAACTCCAAAAGCTGTAAGAAAGACAGGTAAATATAAACACAAACACTTTTATAACAATAGATCAGTGGCGTTTAAAAAAAACTGTAATCTATTCTTTGTGTGACGTGTTGGTCAATTGTGTGAAACTGTGAGAAAGTGTGAGCGTCAGTGTTGCAACCCAAAACAAATCATAGCAGCTAGCCAGAGTGACGTTTAGCTAGCTGACACTGGATATAAACATTTAAAAAGTCACATTACACTTTCGATATGCTACCAAATGTTGCCATTAATTGTAACTTCTGATTTATCTCACTGAAGTAGGATGCCTCAATAAATGTTGGTTTGTGTAACCTTATTCTGCTTTTATAAAATGATTTAACGTTATACACAGATACTTTAAAGAAAACACTATACTTTTGCATTGTTGAAGTATCTTATATACTCCATTAACATTTTTGAAACTGGTTTTTTTTTTTCAGTAAGGCTTGTAACAGATCAAATGGAGCACCGTAAGACCGAAGTTCAATTAGTTTTATTTTGGATATTATAATATACATGTATAATAGAGAACAGTTCACATCCCAACCTGGCTTTTATGTACAGGGGTTTCACTTAGGGACCATCAATACATTCGTTTTAGAATGTCACAAAGCCAATGCTCATCTCAATATCTTCTTGCTAACTTGCTCAAATTAATGAAAATTATATAAAAAATGATAATAAATCACTCCTGAATGGAATACTGTTTTGATTACCATAATGAATTGAGTGAAGATCTGTTTTTAATGTTATTTAATAGCCTCAATGTAATGTGATGTAGTGACTCAATATCGATACCAGATATTATTACTTCTCTAAAAAAACAAGACACACCTCTTTTTATTGGATATAAGTGCTTCTTCTTTTTTTATTCTATCTATTTATTTTTGGTGTTTTTTATCCAAAAGTCTTGATTTCAAAAGCTTCTATGTCATGTGACCCAGTGACTCCAGATCAATGCAACATTGTATAAACTACTCTGGAAAACTAGGACACACTTCTTTCTATTGGATTTGAGTCCACCTTGTATTTTATATGACAACTTAAAAACATTAAAATCACACATTACAGCTGCCTACTTGCCTAACAATACAATCAATATTTACAGTAGGTACACAACTGAAGTATGCACTTTTGTCTTAACTAGCTGCAGAGTCAACTTTCTGCAGACAAGGTTAGAAAATATCTAGAGAGTATTTTTTTTACCATAACAAAAATAACCAATCCAGTATTTCTTCAGATGTGTACACCCTACTGTCCACTTAATGCCCGTCACACTGGAGTATATCATTTTGCCTAATATTATCTTGTTCGTATTGTTCTTAGTGTGCTCTGATTTTTCAATTTTAGCTTATATAAATCACCATGGAAACCCCTCTGGCCCCTGATGTCAAAAAGGGGATTTCAGTCCTTTGGGAGACCTTGCAGTGTCCCATATGGTGAGTGAAGAAATTAAATTAGAACATTTGACTGCCTCTGCCACTGTTTTTATTCATACCATGTTCAACGTCAAACAAAAGTCTCATCAAGAGCAATTTACCATGTTAATATAATTTGTTTATCAGCCAAATAGATTACAAAAGATCACGTTTTTCATTTTGTTGAAGTGTCGTGTTATTTACTGACTTTATACTTTCTTTGACCTATAGCTTGGAATTAATGACTGCACCTGTGTCTACCAAGTGTGACCATCAATTTTGCAAGTAAGAGGTGTTTCATTACATCGATTTTGTAAAAGGAGCTAATGTTTTAAATGTTTTGACTCACAAACACTATTTGTTACTTTCTTTATCACCAGATGTTGTATGATGAAGCTTTTGGACAGCACCATACCAAGCAGGGCTAGCTGTCCAGTGTGTAAAACCAAGATAACCAGAAGGTTCGACAAAATGATGACAGTATGACATTATTATTGTGTAATAATCATTTTTTCACAAGACATATATTTTCTTTTACTGATGCAGGAGCTTGCAGGAGAGCCCTGGGTTCCAGAGACTGGTTTCAGGATTGCAGAGCATGATTCAGGCGTATGAAAATGACACAGGCATCAACTGTAAGATTGCATCACAGACTCCTTAAAATAACTTTGTAACATTAACTTGCATAACGTCATCTAATAAAATGACTCTTGTGGTTTCAGACTTTACTGGTATGTGCCAGGAAAAAGGAAAACCAGGGTAAGACTTTTGAACATTGAATCTTTAAACATTTAACCAAATGCTTATGAATTCACAATATTAGCTCACTCTGTATTCTCCCCTGTATTTGCTTTAACCAGAGTCTCGGCTGCTGAAGCTACTAAACATTGTCATGATAATCCATTTGAAGAAACACCAGACATGGAAGAAAATGTTGACAATGATGATCTGTCAAGGTCTCCCTCTTCAACTATAGCAGGTAAAATCTTCAGGAGGGTGCATTATTTCACTTGAATTGACCATCACTTCAATATTTAGATTTTGAGAGTTAGGATTAGTGTGTTGTCTTACAAAACATTAATAGTTTTTAATTTCCCCATTCCTTTATTGTTGCTTTGTTAGCCCAGAATGGATTTGCACGACTGATGGGACTTGAAGACACAAGTCCTTTGACGACAGAAAACGAAGGCCTGGACAGTGGTCTTGGAGAGGCCCCACCAATGTCTGACAAGAAAACGCACAGCCCTCCAGATAATGTGGAAGCAATTGAAACAGACATTTCAGGCGTTGTGGAAAAGCCAACATCAAGACACAAAACAAGAGGTAAAATAAAAGCCTCCTTTCAACCACCATTAATAACAGATGAGACCAAATACCAACCTTTAAGAAAGTCCTTAAGGAAAAAGCAGAACACGGATTTGGATCCTGACAAGATTCTTGAGGAGAAACAGAAAAAAAGTCTAGAGAAAGTCGCTGAGTGGCTCATGAAAGTTCCAACTGAAGGAAGTCTGGAGTTAGAGAAACCCAACAAAAACTCAGACGATTCTGAGAGCTGTTCTTCATCTTCAACAATAAATGTCAAACAACATAACATCTTTATGAATCCTACCAGAGAGGATCGTGCTAAAGTTCTCAATGAGCAGGTGTTTGGGGCCGTCTACAAACGAGACAGAAACAAGAACAGCTCTCCAGCTCTACATGTCGAACCACAAACAACCAAAGAAACACAAAAGAACTCCAAAATAAATAAGAGGAACACTTTTGCTGATATTGTCAAGAAAACAAGCACCGAAGATAAATATGGCAGCGATTTGGAGGAAGAGCAACAACGGGTGGACCAGGTTATTGATACCAGTAGTGACATTTTTAAAGAAGCAGAAAAGATGGATGTCATGCTGGAAAAGAAACAACAGGGCAAAGATGAGGTTCCTTGCCCTCCGTCTGATATTAAACCACTACAACCGAAAAGAAAGTTGATGAAAAGGACACGCAGCTCTCTGCAGCAGGTCGACATCGATTTCCTGAAGCAAGCCGAGGAACATTCAGAAAGTACCGAGCAAAAGAAAACTGACAAGAAGAAAGGTAAAAACACGAGGTCAGAAAATGGCAAGCCGGTTAGAGTGCCGAAACCCCTTGTTCTGGTCGGAGTTCAAAATGGAGAGACCAGTCCTATGGCTAAACCGAGGTCAGAAGAAGTTCAATTACATATTGAAAATTACCCAAGCAGCGAGGAGAAAGCAATCCCTGTCACGAGGAGCAATAAGAGAAGTATAAGACTTCAACTCTTTGCTGAGGAAGTCCAGGAAGGTCACAAGAAAGCAAACTGGAGAGCCAATAAAGCTGAAAAAGAAAGCATTGTTGGAAAGCAATCTGAGGAAACTAAAGATGGAGAGTTGGATGATATGCCATCACCTAAGAATAAAAGCATGACACAGGCGGCTGAACAAAATGGATGCATTTATGGTGATGATTTAGGAGGAATAGAAAACATGGAGTCTGGTGAGAGACCAACACCAAATGCTCCATATTCCATTGTCGAAGTACCAAATACTGACACTTGGTCTGAAGCTAGTTCTGCTTGTAATGTCGCTGTGGTCCCGAGCTCTACGAGTCCACATGAAAACACTGTGGTACCTCCAACACTTGAACGCCACAATCCAGCGAATCATCTCCCTAACAATACTCGCTTGGAAACCTTGATGCGCCAGACAAAATGTGCTGGCGCTGAAAATGAGGACGATGACAGTGAGCTGGACACGGAGCAACTGCTCAAGAGCTTCAAAGCCACTAAAAGGAAATCTTTCAATCTTGGCGGCTCGAATGTAAAAAGGACCCAGGGCTTCGGCCAAGAAAACGTGCAGGTATCCGAAGAAAAGGATAGCAAGCGTGTTGGTTCTGGTGTTGCATCTGTAAATAATCAGATGTACACAAAGGAATCTGAAATGACAAACCAAGAAGCATTGAGAGACAATGAAACCTCTTCTTGCTGTGATTTCATATCCCCTTCCATCTCACCTTCCCGAACACGGAAACCAGTTGAGAAAGCTGTTCAAGTGGTGGTAGAAGCCTCCATCCCTGATAGCGGTTGTTCAGGTCAGGATAGCTCTTTCTCCAGGAATAATGTCAGTAGCGCCCTCACTCCCAATAAAGTGTCAAAACGCAAAATAGAAAGTCCTAATCTCTCCGCTGTGCCTCGTGTAGTAGATTCTGGGCTCCGCTTCACAGCCGCTGAACATGACGAGTTAGATGAACCCTCAAAGTACTCTCAGATCACAGAGAAGCAGCTTGATGCTGGCAAAGGGATGGAGATAAGAGACGTGTGCAACGCAAATGCCGGTGGAACACATTCAGTCAACACTGCTGAACATTTCATAAACACAGAGTTCTCTTTGACTCCCAGCGGCCTCCGTGACAGCTGTGGTAGCAGAGAGCTGAGCGCCCATTCCTCCCTCAAGAGCAAACCCAAGAAGAGGAAGAGGGCCCAGAGGCTCGAGTCTTCCCCAGAGTCAGTCCGCAGTGAAGAGGCATTACCAACTTTGACAGAGATTTTCGGAACATCAGCTTCTCGCTCTGCTGTGACAAAGGACCAGGGAGACTCCGGAGAAGCTAGATGTGAGGGTGTTACAGTTCCTGGAGCACAACAGATGAGCCGTCCACCTGCAAGCCACAGCCCCGACTGTGTTCCAACCAGCCAATGCTCTGTGGACCTGTTTGGCACGCCTGATGGACGTAAGTTGATCCTCAGCTACCAATTTACTAGTTTCCATTTTTAGGTTTGCAGCCTCCTGAGATACGTGTATATTTAGGTATGACATATAAGTCTTACCTTGTGTTGCTCACTTGCTTCCTGTTTTGTTTCCCAGTTTTGTGATGTGTGTGTCTTGAGCTGGGAAATAGGGATGCAAAATATGGATTTGTTTCAGCCAGTTATCTTCTGCTCATGGCAGATACTGAAAAAAACAAGCTCATAATCTGTAATTCACACACACCTCAGGGAAAGACAGACTACGGTGTAATGAGCAAGATGGATGATGTAATCATTCATAGCTCTTATTTAATTTAATCTCACTGACATTACAAAAACAAAGAACAGTTCAGACTGTACAAAAACATCAATTTTCAATCATGTTGTCTTCCTGATTCGGAGAGTATTGATGCTGCTCTTGTTCGGTCTTTCCACTTCACACTAACCACCAATAATGTATTGATTGGAACATTGGCATCCCTCATAAAAAAAACCATTCTCAAGCATTTAGACACAAGGATATTTGATTATTTTCTCTCTGCAGGTGATGTCCCAGTGAATGATGTCGGCACTTCACAGTTTGAATCATCACAATTTTCAAGCGAAGTTCTTGTCACACAGGTAAATATGATTTTGTTCCCAATTACTTGTATTCATAGTATGCAGTATAAATCAACCTGCTATGTTGATGCTTGTTCAGCGTTACCTTTGCTCACAGTGATGCATTGTCGCATTACCTCCCATAGAGGGCAGCGCCTACACTTCCCCCGCCCAAACTGTCAGCTCCGAGATGACGGACTGCCTCGCTCAGTAAAAAATGTCCCCCTCAGCAGCTTTCTAAATTGCATTTCATTTACGTTGGAGGAAATGCCGCCGAGGAGATGATTCTTGTTTTCTACCTCATCCATCTTCCACTGCTTCCACTTGTCTGTAACTGCCCTGGGGTTTAGAAAGGGCCCAGGTTTGAACACATCTGTGGGTACAGAGGTTTGTTGTTATTTGGCTACGCGTTTGTGTACATAATCAATGCACTTGCGCCGTCAACTTAAAGGATGAAAGTCAAAGCCAGTGAAGTGTTGAGACAGATTTTTAAACCGACCAGCACTGCTTTAAATAGCTGTTGTCACTTCTCTCTTTTGTTTACTGATTTTCCTTTCATATATGTTAAATATTATCACTTTCTCGCTCTCCTTTCCTGCCATGCATTCTCCTGACTAAGTGCTGTCTGGCTGAAAAAGCACACATTCCCTTTCATTAAAGACTAACTGGCTGAGTTGTTAGTCCTTCTTCACTGAGTGACAGTTGTTTTTGTTTATATGCTTCCAACTGTGCCGGCAGTAAGCGTCCCTTCCTTTCTCGTCGTATTCCACCCTGTGTTTTACTTAATTGCATGATTTAAGACGTTTGTTTCTTCTGTTTCAGCAAAAGATAGAAATGCAGAATGAGCTGGTGAGGTTGAAGAAGTTGATGGCTCTGGTGACCAAGGTGCTTCAGGAGAAAGAAGACAGTCCTGCAAAAGAAGACTCCTCAAAAACAGATCAGAGCAGCAAAACCACAGGTGAGCAGACGATCCATGTAGAATGTTCAATTTGGGCTGAAACGATAGTTCAAACTGATTCACTGAGGATTATGTTGTGCCCCCAGGCCAAGACACAAACAGATCCCCATTGTGCACCAAGGACACAGGCCCAGGTTCAGACCAGTAAGTCAAGCATGCTAGACTTTTTAATCTTTCTCTTTTTACTTATGCTTAGAAGTTTATATTTGGACTTAGACATATTGACTCTTCCCTGATATGATTTTCCTCATCTCACAGGCTGAACACAAAATATAGATATAATAATAAACCAGTAGTCCATTATCATAAACTGCATCATTTGAGTTTATTTTTCAGTTTTTAATAACAAACGCAATATGTCCAGCATTCATGACAAAAAGTTGTAAACCCCCGAACCCCGCCTCTCCCCCCTCCATGTGGTATTCCCCGATAACAAACAAACAAACATACGACAGAAAGGTAAATGACTATAAAATAAGATATATTTATATATATGTTAGAGTGGTCCTTCATGAGGTACATTTTTTGAATTCATTTATTTTAAGCCACAACCACCAGAATTCGTTATACTAGTCAAGAAAACTCTCCTGGTGAATTGTATTCAAATTCCAACAACATTTCCCTCATCAACCTTGAAGTTTAGCCTCACGTAGGGTGGTCCTTCAAATTGAAAGTCGCAAAGTCTAAGCTCCAACCCCCATAATTCCATAGGGTTAGGGTTAGCCCTAGACTTTCCGACTTCCAATTTTAAGGACCACCCTAATATATATATGGCGTAGTGGACTAGTGCGTTGGTGTTCGGCTCAGGGGAGCACAGGTTCAAACCCCACTGCAGTCAGCATGTCGTTGTGTCCCTGAGACACTTCACCCCAAATTGCTCCTGTGGGGATTGCCCACAGTATTGAGCATGTAAGTCGCTTTGGATAAAAGCGTCTAACAAGTAACATGTAATATAAACATAAATACAAATCAAATCAATAAAATATAGAATAAACCAAAAATAGATATATACAACAAAATAATGATGGTAGTAGACAATATGCAATGTTTTTTGACACTGAAAACTATTTTTAAAAAACCAATACAAAACATCCAAACTGAATATTGTAGTTAATAAAAAAGCTTACCTCCTAACAATAAGTCATTGTTTGCAGTAAGCAGGAAACGATTAGGGGAGCTGATAATATAAATGATTCTCAAGAATTGGTCTAAACCGGTTCTACGTGTCAACCGTCTTCATTCCTACAGAGGTTGGCCATCTAGATTTGTTGTTATTGAAAAGGATGGGAAGATTTGTAATGATGTGAGATCGCAATGGTCTTACAGTACATGTTACTTTAAGACAATACTTTGTCATACTGGAAAATACGCGTCTTCACTTCCTGGCTGAGTTTGATGAGAAAATCGATAACACTCTGATACCTGGACATTAAATATGCAGCTACAGCTAGCAGACCTTAAAGTCAAACCTGAGTATATCTGACTGTGTAAACAAATGTTATTAAGTCATCTCTGCTCCAGTGCGTTGTATGTCTCTCCTCAGAGGATTGTAAACATTGTTAATACATTTTAAATTGAGCCATATTTTAAAACCACCATATTAGGTAACAAATAACTGGAGCAAGTGGCATGTAATTGGTCTCTTTCAGTTTCTAGAAAGTTAGTGTTCGTGTGTTTTAAGTGTGTGTGTTGCTTGCTAGTCTCGTTCTCAGAGGGTGATGCATCTCAAGAGGACAGGCGGATAATCTCACTAATGAACCTAGAATCTGCTTATGCTGTGGAGAATAAAGAAGTCATTACTGACTGCATCTTATGTCATTTAGAGCACTTAGAGGGAAACTTGTGTTGCCACAGTCATTTATCTCTCCCGCTTGACTGCCTCCCCCCCAACCTCTCGCCGCGCAGGGTTCTAAGTGCAGTCCTCCAGGCAAGAGAGGGAGGGGAGAAGACGGCAGATGAACACAAGCAGGGCTTTAGCTATTCAAGTTTAAAATTTAAAAAGCAAATACTTCATGAAAGCACTGGTGAAATCGGAGAGAATGGCTGGCATTGTAATGAAAAGTTTCCACTGAGTCATTATCACTTTGGTTGCAGGTAATTTAAATGGCGGCATTCTGCCAGTATTTCCGTAAAGAAAGAAAGCCAAAAGAAAACAAAGCAAGGGACCTCAAAACTTTATTCATGAGTAATTGGATATTGAGTTTCTGCCAATAATGAGTTTTGATCCTACATTTACATCTTCCTACCTCATACAGCTGCAGTCAGGGAGGGAGGAGACAATGCTGTGTTTTTATTGCTTTGGCTCTATTCCAGCATTTTTGATTTGAAAAGAAACAATGACTGAGTTTAACTAACTGCTATTCAGCTTCAGGGGGGACATAATCCCCTCTTTTAGCACAGTGCAGCAGCATAATAACCCTAAACATACAGACAAGACACCCGGGTTTGTTTATTTATTTCAACTGCCAAATTGTGTAATATATTGTCTCTTGTCAGCGTTTTGACATGGCTCACGTGTCCCCCCCCCTCGCTGAGATGAGACTGAAGGCTCCAGTCAGTGTGGCTGCAGTCAGAGCTCACAGAAGATATCAAGTATCTGCTAATGTTTGTACATCAAAGCCTTGAGACAATCATTGACTGCAAAAGATTTACCAGCAAATATTGACTAGTTTATGTTACCTTGACCTGTTGCTTTCTCTCCCCTAAAACTATATCTGTTCATCTTATGTGGATGCAGATAACCTTGCAAGTCAATCAATCAATCAATCAATCAATGTTTATTTATATAGCCCAATATCACAAATGTTACATTTGTCTCAGTGGTCTTCACAGTGTGTACAGAATATCAGTATGACAATACGACACCCTCTGTCCTTAGACCCTCACATCGCACAAGGAAAAACTTCCAAAGAAAACCCAGTTTAAAGGGAAAAATGGGAGAAACCTCAGGGAGAGCAACAGAGGAGGGATCCCTCTCCCAGGACGGACAGACGTGCAATAGATGCCGTGTGTAAATTGAAAAGATAATACATTTGCAACATAGGTAGTCCAAATGTTTGGAAATGCATGTGTGTATAATAGGAAGATGAATCCACGAGGATATCCATCCAGGACCTATGATCCAGGACCACAGCCACGACTCAAGATCCAGCGCTCGCGATCCAGGACACAGGACCGCAGGATCATCCATGACTCCGGATCCCAGCGTATATAGACACCAAAAAGAAAGACATTTGGGGAAGCTGGGTTAATCGGAACATGAGTGTACACGGGTATAGACAGAGAGAAGGAAGAAGTAAGATGTCCCCCGACAAACTAAGCCTATATCAGCAAAACTAGGGGCTGAATCTAATCAGCCCTAACTATAAGCTTTATCAAAAAGGAAGGTCTTAAGCGCACTCTTAAAAACGGATAGGGTGTCTGCCGCCCGAACACAAACTGGAAGCTGATTCCACAAATGTGGAGCTTGATAAGAAAAGGCTCTGGCTCCCATTGTACTTTTAAAGATTCTAGGAACAACCAACAACCCTGCATTCTTGGAACGCAATGCCCTAGTAGGACAGTAGGGTATAATGAGTTCTTTAAGGTAAGATGGCGCCTGCCCATTAAGGGCTTTGTAGGCGAGAAGAAGAATTTTAAATTCTATCCTGTGTTCTATAGGGAGCCAGTGTAAGGCAGCCAGAATAGGAGTAATGTGGTCCCTTTTCCTAACTCTGGTTAGTACACGAGCCGCAGCATTTTGAATCAGCTGAAGCGACTTGATTGACTTCTTAGTACTCCCTGATAATAGAGAGTTACAATAATCCAGCCTAGAAGTAACAAATGCATGGACTAGTTTCTCTGCATCGTTTTGAGGCAAGATATGCCTGATTTTTGCAATGTTACGTAGATGGAAGTAGGCGGTCCTTGAAATTGATTTTATGTGGGCGTTAAAGGATAAATCCTGATCAAATATAACACCAAGATTCCTTACAGTCTCACTGGAGGCCAAATTAATGCCATCCATAGTTAGTATGTCTTTAGATAATTTGTTTCGTAGTACAAAAGTCAACCCTTTTGTAACCATGAAGTGACTGTTCAATTGTAATAGTGTTAACATTGTGTCCCTTTCTCAATACTTACTGACTGCACAGTATCCCGAGTACACACATGAGTAAAGCCAATCCAGTTTAAATATATGTAAAACTTCAGCACTATTTAACCTTTGATTTATTGAGTTCTAACTTCTGGTGGTGTTTTGTAATGCCGATGTCACTTTGTGTAAACTACATTAAGGCGGGAGAATACAACCTGTTGTTGCAGGAATGTTTGGATCGATTAACTTGGATGTCTATCTACAGCCATTTAGATCAGTGGTCTACCTGCAAATGCAAAAACATAAATGATCAGAACTCGATCCAGCTCAATTTGTATTACTAGAAAATACACTTGACCTTGCCGATCAGAGCTGGACATCATTTACTTTATACTTTAATGTACACGTCTCCTCTGCAGGGAAGCTGTTCAAGAAGTAGAGCGAGAGCCCAGCACAAGACCATCTGATGGAGAAGGGGTCGCCGAGCCCGGTGTGTCGGAGACGGGTGAAGCTTACTGTATTGTTGTAAAAAAAAAGAAGCATGCTGGACACCTGTCTTATTTAATGAAAGATGAAATGCATTTTAATCTTCCAGAAGCACATGAGTAGAAAGCCACACTTTGAAACATTGTTTTTAAGCCTTTTTAATTGATTACTCCAGGATTCTGAAATGACAGATCTATTTAACGACTGCCACTTGTAGATAGTAGCTCTTTATTGCTTTTCAAAATAATTCTAGTATGCCAGCAAGGTTTGGATTGACTGAGTTGCGCAGAGTTTAAATGGTTTGTCTGACTGTGGGGTTAATGGAGCTTAAGCTCTGTATGACAAATATGTGTTTGTATACAGAAACCCATTTCAAAGTCTATCATCAGTCTAACTGTTGCTAACTTTCTTTCTACTTTGTTTTCTCTCTTTAGAAGTGCAGCGCTCCACACACACAGGGCCGGGTGCAAAAGGCTCCGGAGGCTCCAAGACTCCCAGTTCAAGTCCAGCAGCCAGACCATTAAAGAGCAACGGTTCACCATCAGATGGGCAAGAAGACAAAGAAAACAACACTCCTCCGAAAGACAGAAGCAAAGCTAAGATGGTGCTAGCCTCATCTGGATTAGCCCCCAATGAACAGGTGCACACTCACCTTTACATCCATACATGTGTCTATTTAGTCATAGTAGGATATATGAATTAATCTGATGTTTTTGCCTTTTAGACAATGGTGAAAAAGTTTGCCAAGCGACTTGGTGGCCGAGTGGTTTCCCAGGTTACCCCGGAGGTGACTCATGTTATAATGCACACAGGTAAGTGAGCTCGCATGCAGGCATAGTGAGTATATAAACATATTTTCATTTAGTTAAGACTGTCATAAGTGTTCAATCGATTCACTGCACTCGGCTCGATACACAGCAGAGCAATTAAGCTGCTTTTAAAAAATTCCACTTCCGAGGACCACTTTTTCAATATGTTCTTGAGTGGGAACATTTCCAGCCGTATATTTTCTTTCTGCATGTAGTTACGTCTTGTTTTGTGCGTCTTTTAAAGCTCAAAGATAAGCTTTCTGTTTCTCCCTCGCCCACGCACCCTCTCCTCTATTCATCTGCTTGTTGCTAATTGCCTTCTCTGATAGATTATTTTTAATTTCAGAGCACGTTGTCTCCAAAGCACCATATTAACCGTCACTGTTTAAGGAGACTTCTTTTTAAATGGTAGCTGTTTCCCGGGTAACCAGGAAAAGGGAACGCTGGCACACTTGGTCTTTGTGGTTAAAGGTTTGAAAGGAGCAGGAGGTGTGCCGTTCTGACCATGAAATAATAATCATTTGATTGTTAAAACATCAATAAGGTGCACTTTCCTCCTGCCTGGAATACAAATCAATGGATAATGACTTTATTTCCTGAAGGAGGAACAACCCCTGACCCTGCTGATCAAACAGGGTGAAACTATTCTCTGGTTTATGTGCTCTGCTGTGGGTACAGTTTAAAAGAGCTATAAATGAATAATAAATAAATATAACATAACACCACGATTGAGTCATTTTAAATGTATTTCGGTTCAGTACTTAATCGTTATTTCAACTTGATAGGTTTTTGCCCCAGTGCAGCTCTTAAAAACGCACACAGGTGAATAAAATATGTGAAATAAGAGCACCAAAAACAGTTATCACATTATACATTCAAACATACATAATATAATAGTGCTAAAGTGCTTTGTGCTGCCACCTATCTACTTTAAAGTGCTTTTGTAAGTGGCATAAATGATTACATAGTAAAAAAGTCATTTCTGGTGAGTCAGCGATAGTATTAGACGTCATTTGTGCTTTACTTTGCATCATATTAAAGCTTACAGTGTGGCTTTAAGAGAATACAGGTACTCTTTCTACACATTGTCTGTATCTGCATTGTGCATTATTTGTTAATTGGGGGAAAACCTCAAGGTTGTCAACTCCAGACATATTTTGACTTTTTCCTTTCATAGGAACCATCAAGCGTCTCCTATCTCATCCCTAACACTTACATCAAAAGCTTCACACAAGGGTGTGTTAATGAACATCCGCACATCTGTTCACAACATCTCCTTCTCTTCTCCTGTCAGATGAACAACTGGTATGTGAGCGCACGCTGAAGTACTTCCTTGGCATCGCAGGCAGGAAGTGGGTGGTGAGCTTCCAGTGTGAGTCTCCATTCACTTTATTGTCAAGCTCAATGCTGATGTGTTTTGATCAATAATGCAAAACAGCACAATAGAGAGGCGGAGTCCCTCCCTTTCTGGGGGAGCTCCATGGGACCTTATTTCGGAAAAAGTATGTATTGAAGTCAATGGGGAGAGAAAGATTATCTTTCGATTCCGTTTGAATTGTGCCACGAATTACACATATGATGTTTGTCAATTTAAAAGATAATTTTGCAAGTCAAAAAAAGAAAAATGTGTCGTAAAACTGTGAAGTAACACTTTTTTGTGTGAAACCGCTCAATGAACTACATCTCCCGTCTCGCACCACACACCAAGACGGCCGTCTCGTTGGCACATTTCACTCCTTTCTTTCAGAATGAGGTGAAAAGTATTAAAAGAGGTGAAAATCACACACAAAAGGGAGTTAGTCGGTTCCTTAAGAGCCAGCATGCGGGACCGGGATTCTGGGATTTGTAGTCTTTCTAGATGCGTATTTTTCATAGTCTTATATTTCAACAGTTTTACGACAAACTGTGACTTTCTTGACAAATTATTTTTTAAATTGACAAACATCATATGTGTAATTCGTGGCACAAAGATAATCTTTCTCTCCCCATTGACTTCAATACATACTTTTTCCGAAATAAGGTCCCATGGGTCGGAAGTAGAAGGGCGGGACTTCGCCTCTATGTGAATGAATAGGCAGGAGTAAAAGGAGCGTTACATAATACAGTATCCACCCAGGATAGGGTTTGTGTTTAACAATAAACTTGTTTTTTTTCTTCCCTCTCCGCAGGGATTTCAGAGTGCTTCAAACTAAAGAAAGTCTTGGATGAGGTAGGCTCGTCTGCATGCTCTTAGAATCTGTGCACCGGTGACTTCCTGTCACATCTCTCTACGTCTATGTCGAATTAAGTCGGCGTGATAAATCTCCCCATTTACTCTGCTGTGATACCTCATAGATTATTTGTCATCCATTTGCTTTTGTAATCCCTGCATCTGGTTCTGTGCTATGCGAAGTATCATCCTTTGCCAAGCTTTGTTTGGCAACGCCATTAATTATAAACAGTTTTATTCGTCATCCAGCCCAGTTTATAAGCATTTTTATGCATAATGTAGAGGATGGAGAGATAGATGAGCTCTGTCAACTGAAGGATGTTCAGCGTACCCTGAGACACTTAAAATAAATCAAGTTATATTAGGTAGTTTACAATCAGTCCTTTTTATGAGATGGGAATAAAATATTGCTTAACTTATTCAAATGCTGATAGCAACAGGCAATGTTTTTTTCTTTGTCTTTTTGAGTATGATATAAGTATTGACTGTAAGTATACTGAAGTTGGCTTTGTTTTTAAGAGTGCCTTTGAAGTTGGAGGTGATGTGGTGAATGGACCCGACCATCAGGGCCCCATGAGAGCTCGAACCACTGAAGACAGTAGCGTGAGTCTTACACGACGTGCAGGAGGGCTTTTGAACTGTGTGTATTTCATCTACATGTAAAAGGTCAAGTCTGGCCCCAAGGAATGAGCGTCAGCAGTGTGACTCAGCTGTAATGTTATGTTTCTGGTCTCCACATATACAGTACTTGATACTTTCACACTACACTCAAATGTATTAAACCTTTTAGATCTGTAGAAAATAGAAATAGTAAATTAATCCAAATGTTAGATAGATATATAGATATACTTTATTGATCCCAATTTGGGAAATGATTTTGTTACAGAAGCGGTGTGAATACAAATACTAAGTGAAATAGAGAATTAAAAATGTAATGAAAATGCAAAATAGTATATCAAATATAAACAATGTAAAATATTCTAGATAGTAAACATTTTCTTTAAAAAGTCCAAAATGCAAAAGAAGCATAGACATACAGTACATGCACATAGGATAGTATATAATGTACAATAATACAGGAAATTGCAAATTGTTCATGCTTATCAGAAGGAGAAACTCAAACTTAGTGCCAGTTAAGTAGGTATTTCTCTAAAACATTGAATATTTGGGACTAAATTATCAACAAGCAAAGTGTAAATAGAAATTAGCCTCAATTATTATTTCTTAACATCAACCGGAAAACCTTAGCAGACACCCTGTCACCACATGTGTTGCTAAGCTGAACCAATTGATGCTTGGCGTTCAGAAAGGATGACAGCCCCGCTATGTAATCATAGCTTGTACTTACTGGAGGCGTTTCCTCCAGCTTTAGCTCTTTACCGCCTGCTGTCACTCTGGGCCGGTGAACACAATCAGGGGTGGGAAGTTTGTTTGTGAGTTTCGGTGCAGCTGGATCACAAACATCTCTGGATCTGATGGATCAATGTGAGCGTCTGTTTAAACTCCAGCACATTCAACTACTGCATTTGAAATACTGAATATCAAGAAAATGTTCAGCTGTCCGATAGACAGATGATGGACAAGAATGAGTCTATAAGAAACATTAAAATAGATTAAAAGGTGATTATGTTATTTGGCACTGACACCAAATGTTTCTGGACAGAGCAAGCGAGGGACAGCTCTTGCATCCTTAAAAACTGGGCAACCAAGATGCCCCCGTTAAAGAGTAATCTAACGCTTGGTAAAGCAAACTGAAAGCAGTGCTGCCAGCCCAAAACAGCCGTGCATACAGTGTAGACTATAGAGTGAAGAGGCCGCTCTCTTTTTTTACAATTCAGATCGGTTTGAGCTTCTTGCCCTCCATGTCTCCTCCCTTTAGCGCACACAAGCCTTCATCAGAAGAACTGATGCAATCATTTTGACTAATAAGCTGTTGAAACGTAAAACATACTCTATACGTTTAAGTGGATTACAAAATAAACTTTGAACAATTTCCTTAACGCCTTATCCAGAGTATGAAAAAAACGCAATCATTTCCAACCTTGTTGTTTGTGAAAGCGCTTCTTCCAACAACAAAAGAACAGTCCGATTCCATGAAGAAAATGAGATGGTGTCTCAATAACAGACACTTGAACGAGTTTCCTCTCGTTGCACCAGCCTCTGAGCTCAGGCCCTGTTGTAAAAAGCTAATGGTAATTGTCCCCTCTTAAAGCCAGCAGGACCGGGATCTGTTGCCACTGAGCGGGAAAAGTCTGGATGTTATGCCGACCGTATCGCTGCCTTTGAAGAACCACCGCTAATTGAATTGGCTAGTCATTTCAGGCTCATTTAAGTGGCCTAAATTCAGTGCAGACACTTCGGCGGAGCCAAGCAGATTGTCCTGCTCAGACTCACTTCCCATACCTTCACCAAAGTGACAAACAGACCAACATGTTGATGTGCAGGACATCATTTAAAGAAACTCTGAGTGTGTGTGTGTGTGTGTGTGTGTGTGTGTGTGTGTGTGTGTGTGTGTGTGTGTGTGTGTGTGTGTGTGTGTGTGTGCATGGATTTGCACGTTATCACATCACACACTCTAATACCCCCTGAAGGATATTAGGTGTTATCTAAATTAAAAATCTGCAACAGAAACACTTTTTCATCTCACCCGGCACCTCTGGCTAATGATCATTATGGACCGACAGGGAGGTGAGAGAAATTAGTATTTCTCCCTCCGGCAGCTCGGACATTTATCTTCCATCCAGACACACACACACACACACACACACACACACACACACACACACACACACACACACACACACACACACACACACACACACACACACACACACACACACACACACACACACACATACCATGCATACATCACTTCAGGGGACATTACATTGACTTACATGGTGTTGGTGGAGAAAGCAGACTGCTCAATGTGTGGTGTCGCTGTGCCGCTGTCACATCTGTTCCTTGATCTCTGCGTCATGGACCAATTTTATATTCGTGTGACAGAAAACAATTCTAAAATAAAAAAACTTTATTGTCCGGCCGCGGCCGAAAAATCAAGAAGCAACGTTACTACGCTATAATCGATAATCGAGTGGCGAGCTACTGAAAAGCTGCGATCGACGTGTTGGAGGCCCCTGGTGTAAACAGATTTAGGTCCCCACAAGTATAGTAATGCTACGCCACACACACACACACACACACACACACACACACACAGGGATGAGTCGCCTGTTTCCTTTCTGTAGTATGGGTTCAAGAAAAACTATTTTACTTTCCCGTTTCAAGCATGCTTATTGACCCTGAGCGCAATAAAACAATATGCCCCTTATCTCGGGCAAGTTGTTTTTCTTTGCGTGTTTATAAGCGTGTTATTACCTCGACGCTGGCTTTGTTTGCTCTTTTCTGTTCAACTCACCCCTGAATATGCAGTATTACAGTGAGAGAGAAAAAACATCAAGCTCTAGTTTATTTTGGTGAGGAATGCCTGTTCTAAATGTCAAGCTATGTTTGGTGAAGCTTCTTCTTACTTTGTATCTTCTTTTTCTCTTTAGTTACTCATGAAGGGCTTCAGGTTCTGCTTCCAAGGATCTTTCACAGACATGACGACAGGTAAATCTCATCAGCAAAATGACATGTCCAAGTCAATAAAAAACTGTTGAGTTTATGGAGAAAATGTAACCATACGGTCCTCTTTGCAAATGTTTTAAGACCCGACATCGCTCCCTCATGCCTCTCAACATGCTTCGCAGAGGTTTTATGCAGATAGGTTAGTTAGCAAGTGTTGGGGGTTATTTTTGTCTTTGTTTCGTATTCCTGCCAGCACATGGCATATTGAGCTCTGTCAGCGACAACAGGGAGGTGTTTGAAATGCAGATTTCTGACTAGGTGATGAGTACCTTGCAAATATCAAATTTGTTCTAGTTTATTTTCAGTAAAAGTTGTTGCTATCCGAGCATTTCCTCAAAGTGTTTCTGAGGTTTTGAACTTTCACTTCTTCATACCATATAAGGTATGTAACATGTCATTTGCTTAGATTTAGTCTAATAGAATATATAATACAATAGCTGCCCTCTACTTTATAGCCATCTCTAATTACCATCATTGTTGTTGTTCTACTCGAGCTCTGTCTTGTTTATCGGAGTAACACAGCACTGAAACACTACAGGAAATGCAGCACCTCGATAATGTCTCTGATTACTGACCACAAAAGAGATGCTTTTCACACTTTAATTAGCATATTCTTTCACAGAAACCACTGCAACACTTTTTCTTTCCTAGCTGCCGTCGCGCTGTTTGCACCGTTCTGTTTTCTCATTCGAGGTTTACTTCACTCAACTGCACTTATTCCGTTTTTTTTGCCCTGCAGGACCCTGATAGACACCCGCCTTGCTTTTAAAGAGAAAGAGGGAAACATAATAAAAACCAAAGTTAAAGTAGATGACAGAGGTGACACAGCTTGAAACCGGTGCTGTTTTTTTAAACGCCTGTCATTTTGTCCCCGGTGAACAATGACGAGTGGTTCCAGAGTGTGGGTGGACTTTCGGAGTTGTGCGAGACATTTTTGGTGTGTTTTCATAATGCACAGTGGTTGCTATGGTGTCGGTTAGCTGGCTGGATTTCTTTTAATCAAAGAAAACGGAAGCAAGCTTGTAGTCGTAGCTAAAGTGCTGTTTTCATTTTCTAAAATAGAAATCTTGGTCTAACATGTTCTGCACCAACCTTGGTCCGAATGGTTCAAACTGTAATAAACATCAAGGTCAAGAGGAGTTGGGTTGCCCTTCAAATGAAAAGCTTTTTGGTCTTTACCCTTCCTGCATGAATGAAAGCACAGATAGATCATGGGTGAAGGTCTCGTGGGGCACATTGCTTCAAACCCCACAAGGCAGCATTCTTCAGTTTCCTCCTTCCTGCGGTTCTTAAAGTGCTTCGGCTGCATCCTCCCGCTGCCTTCTGGATCGATGGAGCTTTGCTAATGGGTCGACATCTGCTAGCTAGCGTGAGGAGTTTAAAGACTTTCCTTTACATGGCACAATCATGAGGCTGGAGTCTGTTTTCTTCAGCACTGCAAGATCTCATCCATTATTGAATTGCTTGTGTTTGTGTTGTATCATGATGAGGTTACCCGCAGCGCACACTGCAGGTTGATTGAGGTTTCCTGACTCAAATGACTCGTGGTTTTCCAGCCGGTGTTTAGTGGCTGATATGATGTAGGGACAACAAAACATTTTTTTTATTTTCCAAATGAAGTTAACTGTGTTTTGGGGTAAGATGCAGATATTGATTCAGGGGGGAAGAGCTGTGTGTATTGACCTGTTTTCCATCTTTCCGATCAAAGGAAGTCTCCGCTTGATATGAGTCTGCTTGGGGGTTGAAGCAGAGAGAATCACTTTCCATGTAACCAAGGACACTTTTATCAAACAGGGTTTTATCAAAACAGTCAACATTCACAGCCAACTTTGTGTGCTTTGTAGATGAAATGGAGTGGATGGTGGAGCTCTGTGGAGCAGCTGTAGTCAAAGACCCACTTCTCCTCGACAGTAAACAGGTAAGTCAGTTATTTAGCCGCTTTGTTGAGTATTCTTTAAAAAAATGCTAACATTCAAATCAGATGTTTTTGAGTTTGCAGGAGTGCATTAATACTCCTTGATTGCCTTAAATTAACCTTGATACCTTGATTTTAGCATATGATTCTGGCTTTTATTTGATTTACAAAGATAACCTTTACTTCGTCCCCGTGTTAACATGCAGACTTTAGCATTTAGCTCATTGTATTGTTCTCTTATTACAGTGTAGTGTTTCAGTTTTAATGGTTGCCGTTCACTTCAGATTTCTGGTAGTCATAAATTACAATCAATACGAGCAATCTAATACCTGTAGGGAATAAGTGGAAGTCAGTGAACTGCATGCCTCCCCCAACACTGAGCAATTATCTGACTTGCAACGCTGTGGCTCCCATAGTGCCTAATGTCTTCCTTATGGGTTTGATTTTATTTTAAATGTGTTTAAATTAAGCCATGAATCATCTAAGTGACACGTTATAAATAAAAAAGGATTGAGTAATGCTGAAAATCCCCGGATCTAATAACCCTTAAAGCAGCCAACTTAAATCCAAGAGACCTCATGTTGCTATTAGATAATCTGACAAGCAGGTGTGAGAATGTAATTCATTTCCAATTAGTCTGGCTATAAATATCAGTATTAGTTCTACTTGCTGCTTATTTTTAATACTGAATAATGCATGTTTTCTCCATTTATTTATTTTTGTCAAGCAGAAGTCCCGTCAGCTTGTCATCGTACAGCCTGGATCGGAGTCGTCTTCGTCCACATACAGCAGTGAGTCTAACATATGAGACACTTTCAATCGTGTAGTTATTCTTACTCGATCTCTCTTTCATTCACTAACACAGACACACACACGTGGACATAAAGACTTCATAAGGATTAGGCTGACAACAACAGCTGGAGCTCATTCCTTCACGGTTTCACCCGGGGCTTCGAGGCTGGGACAAGCACGGACCTATAGAGTGTCAGAGAGGAGTCATTTTGATGGATAATATGCCAATAGATTGTGATCATCCATGCAAATATGCTGCGAGCACAATGCATGCTGGTTTAGAGAGAAAGCAAGTCAGTATTGAGAAAACATGTTGAGTGATGATGACACATGGTGAGGTTTCCTTTTGGAGCAAAATAATAGACAAACTATTATCTCTGTGGTACAAGATGAGATTGTTAGCCACCAATTCTTTTAGTTTTTCTGAATTTGGATACTTCAAATAGCAACGACTCTTGTTCATTTAAGTCAAAGAAGGACTTCCTGCTCGACCTACGTAGAGTGTTCAAGTTTCCTTTTAAGAGACACAGGGTAAGCATGTTGGCTCATGTGGCTCATGTTTTCAAGCTAACCAAGATAGCTCAAGTATGTTGATTTGAAAAGTATTTTCTCTAAGGAAAAGGAAATTAAATAAAAGACTTGACATTAAATTGTAAATAGAATGGCTTAGGAAAGAAGCAGGCTATTAAACATGACTTTACATGTTGCCTCTTGATGTGAGTTAGTCACTGCTAGCTATTCAGCATTGCCAGGCTTTTTTCATTAGCTTTAAAATGCTAATGCCACATTGTAAGAACATTTATATTCTTTTTAAAACTATTTTTTGTGATTTTCTTTCGTAATAGCTGTTGTTATTGTCTAAAACTAACTATTAGCAACCATATGTTTCTAAATGTTTGACAACAATGGACATAGGTGAAGCTTTTCAGTGGTGTAGCTTTATGCTTTATTCCTTTTGTAGACGTATCCAGAGCACTAAAATATAGAAAGTCTTTACCTGCCCTTAATCACACCGGCATTATGAACGATCATATCATTTTATTTTGTGGTGTGAATTTAAGATGATTTTATGAAAACAAACATGAGTTAATTCTCAATAAATGTTATCATAATTTGTTATTTAGAAAAGGGGGGTACATTTCTGAAAACTGTAGCAAATGGCCCACAAATACAGACATTCTGGCCGGAGTGCATGTTTGCACACCTGTCCGTCGATTAGTACATTTAAATGTGTGTGAGAGTGACACTGCGGTGAACTGGCAGACGCTGGCAGCCAGTGTGAGACAGGTTTCCAACAGGAGCGAGAGAAGTGACTGGCCAGGCGAGTGAGTGTGAAAGAAGTTAGGAGGCAGAGAAAGAGCCAAGAGAAAATGTCACATCGGCGCTGGGGGAAATGTCAGAACAAGTTGGCTACTAAAGAGAGAGGCTGCCACAGCACGAAGAGAGCCGGCAGTTTGAGACGGAGAGGGAGCAAGAGGCAGCGAGCCGCCCCCCCTCCCCCCCCCATCCTCATTTACACTGCTGCATATTTAATGCAGCTTTTCCCCGTCCTCTGGCACTCAGCGCAGGTAATCGAGAAGCCCCTCCCCTTATGCAACACTGATTTAAATCACACTTCTGTCTTTCTCTCAACTATCCTCTGATAAGACGGAAACGTGTGAATATAAGGGCAAACGCTCCTGATTTAGTTTTACAACATGTATTCTGGACTCAGTTAGGGTTATTGCCTTAAAGAAAAGTGCTGCTTAATTCACAAATGTGCGTGATCTATGATGATAAGAGAGAGAGGATTTGTTTTTCGGTGTTAAGTGTTGAGCTTCTGGGACCACCATCATTCAGAACTGATAGGTCTTAATGTTAAGACTGCGCTAAAGCTCAACATCACATATACATACGTAAATGTTTAATGTGTAGACGCCAAGTTTCTAATTCTGAGTGAATTATTTTGTATTTTATAAACAAACAGCATAACAACGGCTGAAGGGGAAAAAATCTTTTTAAAGAAATATGCAACAAAAAATAAACAAAGTAATGCAGCAATAATCAACTAATAAATACTCATATCATATGCTAGGAAGATACATTAATTAGTCAATGTGGATTCAATCTAATAATCATTGCTTTTTAAATTGGAATTGAAGCAAGCCCTTGATAATATCCTGGTTAGTATTTCCTAAGTGTGTGTGTATCTTTCAAATATTGTGCCTGAACTGAACAAACCCATGATTTTGTCTTTTGTAGACTCACTAATATATTTCTTTTCAACAGGTCTGTCTAAACAAGCTACAGTCGTGACTCGTGGTTGGCTGTTGGATACCGTGGCAACCTACACCCTCCAAAACTACAATAAGTACAAAACATGAGCCAGAGAAGAAAGTGAAATACAGCCACTGATTCATTTTACAACCCGTGTCTTTTTTAATGTCCAATACTCAATATGAACTATTATCCATCTGTTTTATTGACAAATTGAGTTTCATAGTGTGTATAAAGTTTATTCAACAAAAGATGCTTGCATTTCGTTTTCTTTTTCTTGTTCAATAGCCCATTTAGTAGTAGAATTTTGATCAATATTTCCCCTAAAAATAAGAACATTTCAGTCCTGGGAGAGAAGCACACTCACAGGAATCATGGGAAATGTACTTTTGTGTATGTGTAACCTCAGCTACAGGCAATAGTCCCTACTTATAATCCAATCAGCACTAAATGCATTGCACAATGAGGAATGAGACAAACACATGGGCTCCAATAAACAAAATGGGAATCTCAGGATAAAACCCTTGTGCACATATAGCTATTACCGCTACTCACAATAATCATAAATAAATAAACAATGGGCTAATAATAGCACATCTGGGATTCACAACACTTTTGTTGTTTATTGAGAAATATCCTTACAAGAAAATTGGTTTTAGGTGACTAACGCTTTCAAATAAATCACATTATACTGTCAAACATGGTGTTACATTGACAGAATTGCCTTTACAGTATGTAAACAGTTTTTTGGTGTACAAATACAGTATATCAAGGGAAGCTAATTTTAGGTTCAAGCTATGAGATGCTAAAATCAAAGTAGAATAGACATTCTTACAACCATGATCCTTGGGGTTTATGAAAAGCCATTTACAATATTTAGTACGTCTGTCTCCTGTCACATGTAATGTATTTAGCTCTTGTCATTCCTGTTTGACCGCGTTCCTGCTGCTGTTTCGTAGCTCTGCCATGTATCTTGCAAACCCCTGGTGAATGTCAGCTTTCTGGTCGTGGCGGAAAGCCTGTAGCTCTTCCTGAACATGGCTTGAATGCAGCAACATGTTCTGCACAGAGTTTACTTGAATTATTGAACAGCTTACACACAGTAAGAGTAAAAGGAGAGAGAGTAGATTTCCTGTAAGGGCACAAAAATTACCCTTCTTTGTGCTCAACAAAGCGTCCTGCGAGAACACCATTTGATGGTGTCATTTGGTTGTGAAATGCCAAAAAAACAACATGAAAAATAAATCAGATATATTCAGTTTGCTGTCAGCCAAAAAAATCAAAATATCCTTACCACTGAAAAGCTGGAACTTGGTTTCATTTGTCATTTTTGTGTGAAAAGTGACGTTAAACAATTGATTGATGTTCAACATATTAATTATTTCGGGCAGCAGGAATTGACCCTTGCATTTGTTTTCGGGTTGTCGTGATTCATTACTTCAAATTATTTTAATAATCCATGAACTGGATGTCCCTTTTAAAATGCTAAAAAAAACATTTAAAAGTCATTTACATATAATACTTGATCATTTGGTTACTTACTTGCTCATAACAAAGTTAACATTTTAGTTTTTGAAAAGGAAACCCAAAAAGAGCATTTTGGCACTTCTTTTAAAATAAGCTGTATTATAAACCAACGACTGGCTGAGGTTTGCAGAAAAAGTCCTACTTTTAGTCCGACTATTCCCTACCTAGAATATCACAAATTTGCATTTTACTCATTTTAACTTTACACGGCACGGATAGTTCATGCAAGCTTAAATGTCTCATACACCCATCACTGCTTTCCCTCCATCGCTTCTTTCCACCTCTGTTTTCTATTTAATTGGACAAATAATTTTCCACAGTCAAATTAATTGTGACTTTGGGGCGGGGGGGCGGAACCCACTCTGGCATCGTGTAATAATTTCAGACAATTCTAGCCTCCAACTATATGAGTAGAGTTCGGAGTAGCATAATTGAGTCAGTCGTTATGTGAATATATTTACGTTCAGTGTTACCTTTATCTTTAGAGGTGCTGGTTGTCAGATTTGAACTGATTTAAAGCTTTATATCAAAGAGTCATAACAGTGTAACATCCCTCAGGAAGTGTTTGTGGTCGGTACGGTGGTGATTGGAATCTATGCAATAACCAGGGCTAATGTTGTGAAGAAATCATATCTGCAAAAACCACAAGCCATTGAAGCTATGTGGAAATGAGTGAGAGTGTTTGAAGGGCAGAGAGATATTGCAGAAAAGCGTATTACTCCTGAAGCTCCGCTCAACTTTTCAAGCAGAATGAGCTTGGAACAATTATGACTCAAGGACATGAGTCAACTTGAGTGACTGCACCATATACGCCTGATATAGATGTTAGTTTGAAAGCTGGAATGGAGATTTTAAGTGTTTTCTTACTGTAAGGGTTCATTTTAAATACAAAAGAAAGGGTACTATACACTGCAAAAATGTCTGTTCCAACACGTTAATGCACATACCCAAGACTCCTTTCTTTAACTGCGGATTGTTTTGTATATTACAGCTATTGCACTTGTCATCTAGATGCAGGATAAATATAAATGTCGCATTCATGGTCATTCATTGCTATGACAACAACAGACGTCGAAAACCAGGTGGGTGAAAATAGAGACTACACGAAACAGTATTGTCAGCACGTTTGCTCCGAGGCCTTTTAAATGACAGATGTGCGGTGCCAGATGCCACAGTGGCAGGACAAATATCCTCCAGTCAGCTGATTTTCAGAGCTGAGCTGCAGCTGAGCGCCCATTCAGCTCAGTGCACTGTGTAAGGGAGACAGCGTTACAGCATGATACAGAGTCCAGGCTCACAATGCAACCCTGTTTGCTTTCTTCTACTGTACAATTAACAGAATGGGTTTTAGCCTCGGTGATCTGTTAGTTGAATGTTGATCACTGTCAGACGACAAAAAGATGTGTCATTACAGTGTCAGCAGAAACCTGAAGCGTTGTCTAACAGACGTTACTGAGATGTTGACAATGAAAATCCAACGTTTGTTTACAAAACTATAAAATCATTAATATTATTGCAGGCATGAAATCCTAATATCCTGATAACTGAACTTAAACTTCCACTGTACGTTTTACATTTGCATTCAATTTCATATTGAATAATCAATTTCTTGCACAATTAATATCCTGCATTATATTTGGTAGCCTAATGGAAATTTGTATTTTTCCACTTTGTAATGCTATTTTATTTCTGAAATATTTTTGACTGTCTTAATTTCTGTTATGTACATTGCCTTTTTATGCTGCTGCAATGCAAACATCTATCTATCTATCTATCTACCTATCTATCTATCTATCTATCTACCTACCTATCTATCTATCTATCTATCTATCTATCTATCTATCTATCTATCTACCTATCTATCTATCTACCTATCTATCTACCTATCTATCTACCTATCTATCTACCTACCTATCTATCTACCTATCTATCTATCTATCTACCTATCTATCTACCTACCTATCTATCTATCTATCTATCTACCTATCTATCTATCTATCTACCTATCTATCTATCTATCTACCTATCTATCTACCTACCTATCTATCTATCTACCTACCTACCTATCTATCTATCTATCTATCTATCTATCTACCTACTTACAGTAGAGTAAGACTAGGATTCTCTAAACATGCTTTGGGTGCTTGTGCTTTGAGCTAAATGCTAATGTCAACATGCTAACAATGGCAATACCAACATGCTGGTGTTTACTGGGATTTTGTTGTACCATGTTCTCTCTCTCAGATTAACATGTGAGCAAACATGTTATATTTAGCACAGAGCACACACAACCGCAGAGGCTGATGGGAATGTGATTAGTTGGCAGGTAATTGGTCTTAAACTAAAGGTATGCAAGCAATCCAATCGTTTTAACCTGCAAGTTATTAGGATACATCCTTTTGGAACAGTATGTTTGGACCAAAATTATTCATAGAATCAGAAATGTCACCATCATGGTGGAACTAGAAAAAGCTCAAAGGATCATCAAAGTAAGCAGTCCTCTAAATGTATGTCTGTATAATTAAATTAGCAATCTGTCGAGTTGTAAATAAAAAAACACAGTACTTGTTCACACCAAAATATTAGAGCACGGAGGTTTTAAAAACACGTCAGTTTGTCAGCAGTCATTTATCTTGGTTACAGAATAGGAAATAACCAGTTTAAATATAATCTGTTGGTCACAAGTGGTGTTTTCTCTGTGAAAAGACGTCTGTGTTAAACCTCTTTGGCAGTAATCGAGTGACTGTGCGTGTAGCTCTTTGTGCAAGCAGTAGGTTCCTTTGTAAGATGTCTGCAGTCTTAATGCCTCGGTAAGAATCGGGGTGTCTCTGTGTGCATGATATTTCTGTTCAAACGTTGCACTGGGGAAATCAGCACAAAACAATCTGCTTGGCCATCTGGAATGTTTCAACATGCCTGTTTGTTTGTGAAGCTGCACATCTGTGTGTGTCTGCAAACATGTACAAGCAGATTGGCATCATTTGCTTCAAACACTTGAGGGCAGTTCTTTACCCCACGGCTACATTCTGAATGAGCATTGTTTCTGTTATTTTGCAAGGACATAAGACCGGTGTGGTTACAAGAGTCAAAACAACACTCCATAACATTGTGATAACTACAAGAGCAGAACCACTGAAAATACCCAGATGTCGGGGTGTTGTAATGGGAAGCATTCTTGGATTCTTTTCTGGGACATTATTTTCCTGACTTTTAACGGGTCAAAAGATCAAGTGATTTAAACAATAATCAGCAGATGAATTGATAATGGAGAACATCGCTAGTTGCAGCTCTACCTTGGAGTATGTTTCTTGATTTTCTTAAAATGTCAGGTTCATTACAGGTCAATATTGTCGAGTATAGTAGAAATGCCAAAATTGATCCAATGACAACCTGTAAATCCATAATTATGTGTACTTCTCAGAACAAAAATATTGTAACAATTAAGGAAACTAAAATCAAATCAAGTTTTATTTATATAGCACATTTTTAAAACGATTTTTGGTCGAGCCAAAGTGCTGTACATACAGTAAAAATACTTTGCAATAAGGACACTTTACAACAAATACAACAGCACAGTTTAAAGGATAAAGGATAAAAAGGTACCAGATGTATGTTGATACAAGTTTAATCAGACTTGACTTCACAACTGGGTAAGGACTCAGCCATTTTAGATTTGTGTGCACCTTACATCCACGTTGATGTCAGCTCTCTATGGTCAAGCTGAAGAATAACTGCACTTGTCTGCTTTGACTGTTCTCACTCTGCTTTGATCCTCATTAGTTGCTGGCCCAGTATTTTGTCGCACCCTTTGGCTCCAAACCAAACACTGTGTCCACATGTCACCTCAACAAAGTCCTTAAGGCCGGGTCATGAACAAGGAAACTTTTTTAGAAACTCAACCGGTTGGGTTTTCTTAAAACAATCCTGTACAACTTTCCCTAATGTAGAAGGAAATGACACAGAATGTACACAGGTGGAACAAACATTTTTTTTTAAACAGTCCTCCAGTATGAGCTTTGTTTACTCCTGGTTACATTTTCAAGAGTTCCGCCATAGTGAAGATTCAATTTCAGAAACGTCACCCTTTTTGGTTTTGTGTGTATGTGCCATATGCATGCTCATATGTGCAGCTGCATTTTATTGTGTGTGTGCGCTTTCCGTCGTCTTGACTCCACAAATGTGCCGCTTTTATTGTTGCACAGAGAGAACAGAAGGAAAAGCCTGAGCCCTCATGGACACCGGGCACATATATATTTAATCTGCTCAATTTTACATACTGTTTAAATGGGTCCTGCATTTTTAATGACCCACTCTTTCCCACTGACACGGCAGCAACCATTATCCTGGCATTGCTATTATGTAGTGTGGTTTATGCTTGTTGCCAGGCTTTATTTCACCTTATTCCCTTTCCTTCTGATGTTAAAAGAGGAGATTTGAGTACAACTGAACGGATATTAGAGCAGCAATGTCAGCCATCCTCCACCCTCACAGCATTAGGGTGCAGTTTTATGGCTGCAAGCAGGAATGGCATTAAAGATGCAGAAGGGTTGAGCCTCGGTGGTCACTGATCAGTGGTACTTTATAGTGGAATTAAAATGAAAAATGGACCTCCTGCAAAGTGTGTTTGTACCAAGAGAATTGTGCTTATAATAATAACACGGGATAGGCATTACATGGAGATAGATAACTGTCTGGTTTGAAAGGATTTAAACAAAACCCTAATACATTTTACATGTCAGAATGACCATAATTCAATTTGAACTTTTCCCATGACTGCGTGTGACATTATTAACATTGTTTACATGTGGCTGGTTCATCTGTCATGGGACATATAACGCAGGCTGTAGGCTGGATTGGGATCCTGAAAGATGTTGTTGGAGTTGATTGTTGTTTGTCTTTAGCACATTCACGTCACATTCAAGGTAAATGCTTTGTGATTAGGCGGTTAGATTGAAAAGCAGCGAGACTCCTGAAGAACAAGGCTAAAACCTAATGTTTAGCGGAACATCTGCAATGTGCTATAACATTGTTTAATATGATAATTTGACCTGTGATACATAATAACAAATATGTAACGCTAAGCCAATCTCTCCAATGGGGTACCTTTAGGTGAAGGCATGCTCTTATTCTTGTATCAACATAACATAACTCAACGTATGCCTTTTATATTTCAAGTTTCAAGGCTTTATTGTCATTTGCACATTAGCTACAGTGCAGATATGGCAATGAAAAACTTAAGTCACAGGCTCCTCCAACAGTGCAGCATATATAGGACATAGAACAAATACAACAGATAAAATAGTGCAAGAGAATGTTTTGAGATGTGCAAGTAAATACAAATAAAATAGAAACAGTGCAGGAAGAGTCTTTATACAAGTAAATGGAATATGATATATTCGATACATAATTTGCGAGATGCAAACAGATGAATATTTAAGGATGTTCTTTAAAAAGTGCAGGTGTTTAATAGTTTGTTTGTAGCCTTTATTTAACCAGGTGAAAGCCCTGCAGGACATTAGTTACACATGTAACATAAATATATAGTCTTATGGCCTGTGCAATGAAACTGGATGGACTGGGATATTTCCAAAACTTTTCAGTTTTTCAGTTTTTGACATTCATCTTTAATTACCTAGCAGATATTTTCAGTCAATTGTCTGCATGCTTTCATCCTCCTCCAGAGAACTACTTATCCCCAGACTTTTCCTAGCAGCATTGTAAGGTTGACATTTATTTATTTTGTCTTTCGACTCCACCTCGAGCGATAGAATTATTAACAAAGCACTGCTAACAGAGCACTTATATACTAATAAAGGACTGGCTTATCTACAGTATAGCCAGTTGAGTAGCACTTGAAATGCTTGGCTCTATGAAACCTGATGTACTTATATGATTCTGTTTTCTTCAAAGTTGTGTCTTCCTGGTCGAATGTACTTATTGTAAGTCGCTTTGGATAAAAGCGTCAGCTAAATGCAATGTAATGAAATGTCAAGTACAGCTAAGACTGATGGGAGTATCATCATTAGTGTTGCAGGTGTGGACATATAAACTTCACACAGTATCTTTCATCTATCTTTCATGTTCCTCCTCCATTTGCATTAATCGTCTCTGTTCTTTTACTTGGCTGGTATCTTTTTCATTCCTTCGCACTTGCCCTGTACATAGTCAGTCTCTAGCAACAGGAGGTTTGCAAGGACTTATGCCAGGAACTGCATTATATGTTATCCGCTGTGAGTGCATTTGGCCTGGAGTGTTAGCTAAATCTAAAAGGACTATAGCCTATTCCATTTGTTCTAACTGACTGAATTGTAACTTTCGGCTGCACTTTGGTTATAGTACTTATATGCCAACTCATAACTGCACATATAAAGATCAAAAATGAAGTTGGAGGACCTTTGAGGTTTTTGACAATGGGATGAAATGCAAAGTAAATGAGAACATTATCGACGTGGGAGTCTAATGGTCTCTCTGTGGTCATATATCTTATGCCTCTTGGGTCATTTCGAGTCTATTTGTCCTCCTACCTACTTTTTACGGCTGCTTCTCTCACACAAATCCTCTCATCCATATGGGAACGATCTGACAATAGCTGAACAATTGTTGCCATTAATACACTATAGGAACTAGGTGCTCTGCAGTAGCTCCACAGTAAAACTGCTGTTGAAATTCCATCGACAGGTGAGGCTGCAAGGACAAGAGGGATGAGTGTTTGCCAAATCTGTTTGTTCACTCCAGCCGAAGGCTAAAGAGTGACATCTTTCACCTTTTCTGTACCATCACACATGTCTTCCACCAAAAGCAGAGGATGACCCAGTGCCTCAGGCTGAGGTCGCTCTCGCCTCGAAGTTTCTTCCCTAACTTGATTTTACCGGCCCTTCACACAGAGCTGCAGCTGGTAAACAGAACCTAAGTGTAGATAACAAGAGTTGTCAGGTTGAAATTCAAGTCTGATTGTGTCCTATTCCTTCATCAAAGCTAGCCAGCAGGCTCATTCTTTGTATAATAATGACAACACGTGACTTTTTATGTGGATAACGTTGGATTTAGTCTATTATATTTACTCCCCTCTACTGAAAATCATAAATTCTGAGTGGGACCAGCTATTATTAACCACCACTAGCATTTTAGATTAAATGACTATGCTGACGTTGTCGAGTATTGTATTATGCAAGGTTGTTGCTCCTCCATCTATATGGGCGTCCTCTCCCCCCAACTGGAGGTCCGCCCGGTCTCCCCTCGGGCGTGTGGTGCGACCTCGCGCTCCCGATGCTGTGAAATGTCACTTTGCCGTTGCTCACAGAGGCGGGGAAGTTGCTGCAGGGCCTGATCCATCGTGGTGGGAAACAAATGGAACAAGAGTCTAAAGGTCAGACCACCAGGCTCCTGAATACAGTTCAGTACTGCTGTATTTATTTACCCTTTTGGTATGTCTTTTTGTTGGATCCTAATTAGCAGATTTTACAATGCTTAAACACTAAGCCAAATTGGTTAACAAGATAATCATTATACCTGCCAAACACCAAGAGTTATATCACCCCGAGAATGTTAGCATGCTGACGTTAGCATTTAGCTCAAACACTCGTTAAAAAGGCAGGATCATTATGATCTTAAGTTTTAAGGGTATTGTTGCTAATAACTGTTAGGTGATTTGCGTTAATATGCATTTTTATCTCGGGTTGTTGCAGATGAGCTGTTTACATGATGTTGATGTATGGCTTTATGTAGTAGTATTTTAGCAAAGTTATTAATTTACTGTTACTATTTATTTGCTGTTGATTAGAAAATCTTGCTCTAGTGAAAAAGTTATATATTTCACGACAGAAGCTTATTCACGGACTACTGTTTGTGCCTTCCAGAGCAAAGATCTCATGAGCTGGGAACTAGCGTAACCCCTGCACCGAAGGAAGACACAAGTATAACAAATCATTTACCATTCATACCCAAACTTTTCTAAGCATAATTATTTATAAAGGCCAAATTACAGTGACATGAATAAATTACATATTGAAGATGTTCCAACACTCAGCAGAGCCATTTTTATTTATTTCATTATCACATGTACAACATAACATTCACCCAATGTACTCTCTTCGTGACTTTCCTTCCCAGTGTGAATAAGGACAATATTCATTGCACAATACTTCAGTTTTATGTGGTGAGTGATTAATAAGATTTTAATATTAAAGCACTTGTGGTTTAAGAACATTTGTGTCATCTCAGGCCACAAGTTATTTTTATTTATTCCAGATTTTAAACTTGTCATATGAAGTGAAACAGCAGAGTTAATCCCTGACATTTAGGAATAACTCGGAACAGTTTGCGTGCATCATGTTGTGCTTCATTTACTTTGCCACTTAAAGAGAGAGTTTGTCAAAACAGGAAACAACATAAAGCCCATCCCTTTTAAAGCTGGTTCCTGCAGGCTGATCTTTCCTATGTTTTTTTTTTTTTTTTTACTTTCAACTCCATACTCACTATTTTTCTTTCTTTTGTATCATTTTCTTACCAGCCTTTTTGTGTCCATGACCATTTGTCCACTTGTTTAAGCGTTAAATAGCTTTGCCACAACAATGACCATCCCCAATGAGAAATATAACAAGGAAAGTTTTGCTAAAGATGGACAAACATTTCCTCAAAGAACTCCACAGGATAGTTTCTTGTTGTCATCACATCGTCCTTTATGCAGTGCAAAGACCTGACAAGAATTCACCAATAAATTAAATTCATGTGCGGCATGGTTTTCAGTCTGTTGGTTAGACTCTGGTCCTACATGAGCACGCAGCTTTTGGCCCGGTCCTTTCTAATGGCGGGTGTTTGCTCAAGAATCTCAGTCCGAGGTGGCTGCTGGGAAACCCGCTTGAGTCCGAGGCGCGAGCCAGCACGCTTCATCTGGGGTCGATTGATACGGGACACGGAGGCAAGGGTGGTTACGTGGAAAACATCACGGACGCTGTTCTCGGAATACTTCGAGGTGCACTCTGTGTAGGCCACTGCGCCAATCTGCCTCGCCAAAGTAGTTCCCTAAAAACACAGAAAGATATAAAATATGAGGTTGTTAGGACAACATGTAAACATGAAAATGAAAAGAAGCAAATCTAGCAGATAATTTGCAATATTAGCAAACGCACTATAACATGCACACATACAAACACACTACTTCCCATCAAAGACTGCAGCCTAAAATACCATGTTATTTATTTGTATATTTATTAAGTATCAACTGATATTTTTTAGTAACTATTTATATTTAAACATTGTAGCTTTATATATTTTAACATTCTGGTAAAGTGCATATGATGACCCTGATTATTATTGCTACTATCTCTGCTTTATCACTGTTTTTATGGATGTGTTCTTATTTATGTTATGTATTGCATTGAGAGATGCCAACTGAATTTTGTTGCACTGATGTGTGATGACAATAAAGATATATTCTATTCTATTCTATTAGCATTCATTTCCAACTGTTTGTGGCATGAGACAAACGTATAATCAATATTTATTATCCTTATTAGCTCTGGTTTGGGTCTCCACCAACTTCTCAGAGAATTGCCTGGCTCTTTAGCTGCTAGTAGCTAACCTACAGTAGTTCTCTGTTTGTTACTCTATTCGACAGGTAGCCTTTCCTCAGTCTTTGCCTGCTGCTCATCCTACTGTTTCGGAAAAAACGGTTGATTAGAAAACTGAGACTGAACCAAAACAGTGTATCTCCCTTTAGGAAGACAACAAAAGGTTAATGCCTGTCAAATGCTACACAGAGCGAGGTAAACCGCCATCAGGTCATAATGCTTTGTGGTTTCAATATCTAAAAGAGTCTCCTTTCACATTAGATTTAGTTATTAGTACATTTATCCAGTCGTGTGCTTTAGTTTGTGTTTGTTTGTCAAAAGAGGGTGATTCACCCAAAGAGCTGCTGAGAGCTAGTACTTAGTGCAAATTGTATGTATGTGTGTGAGAGAGAGAGAAAGGGGGGGGTCATGTGGTGGCAATGATGCTTTTTGCATTCTTAAATGTCCTTAAACCATGTTGAATCTCTGGCACACTGTTCAAAGCATCTTGTTATCCAACAGGGTCAAAATTAAACATTTCCATTTGGTTTTTGAAAGCCATACTATGAGTGCTCCAATGCAGAAACTGTGAACTTTGCAAGCCTCTTTAAAAAGTGTGTTTTTATCTTTTACTATTTGTAAATGCTGTTAGATCATCCCTACCTTATAATTGTGTGGATATCAGACCCTTTGTCTTGTGAAATAAACATTTAATAAAAGCCTAAGCTCAGATAAGTATGATAGCTAGCTGGGGCATACACAATCTAAATATCCTCTACACAGCTATGAAATATTTAAGACCTATCTGTGTAAATGCGTAAAGCGTAAATGCTCAACTTATTCCCAGTAGTGGTTATATCACTGTCTTAAATCTGCACTGGTTAAAATGGTATATGGTGCTTTCATTTAGCTTACCTGTCCTCCAAGAACTGTGTTTTGGTGTTTCAGGTAGAAAGAAAGATTGTGTATACTTCTTTTAAATGTAAAAATAGCACTTCCACTCTGTTGCTTTCTCACTATCTCTTGAGTTTATTTCATTCTTTCTTTCTGGAGTGTCATCAATTGGATTCGTCGACTTCTTTGGCAGTGAAACATCAACACGTTGTGACAGTGTGGGTGTGCAGCCATCAGTGTTAGAGATGTTCCATATTGAAGGAGTATCTAGCGGTCAGCTGTGATAATAATATCCTTATCTTGTGAAAAACATTAAAGACTGTAGCTGTGCTTCCAGGGAGGCTGCCTTTTCGTTGCATTAATGGAAACCTTCCAACACTTCAAGTCTGTGTTTTGACGCCTTTAAGCCGATTACAGCAGTAGTCACACAGTGCGGTTTATTCTTGCAAATGCACTTTCCCTGGGGGATCAGCTGGTCAAGAGGCTGAAATGTAAAGGTCACAGTTTGTGGCTCTTTGGAGTGCAGCTTTTTGAATGCATCAAGAACATTCTAAAGCTACATTTTCTTTTTACAAATCCAGCAATTTTCAACCTTTTTTCTATTTCTTGTACAAAACTATTAAGCAAATGGACACACAGTGTCTGCAGGGTTTCACTGTTGATTGTTACCTTGTATTCATATTTCATACATTTAGTCAAAATCATGTCATTTAAATAAACACAAGACGTTGTTTCAAACAGTTTTGACACATTAGGAGTGAACTGAACAAGTCATTGTTTGGGTGCTTTTGGGAAGATTTTTTAAAACTTAAAAAAAACAAAAGATTTAGGCAACCAGTGCCTTTATTTATTGAGAAAGAGGGCCTCGTTACTGTACGAGGGCCTCGTTACTGTACAAGGGCCACCAGCTCTACCAATTGAGCCTTAAACGTCCTTTATGTAAGACTGTTCTGGAACACTATAGTAAACATCCAGCCAAACAAGTTGAAAGTGGCCACAAAGGGTGGACTAGAAGAAAGAAAGAGTTTCAAAGTTCAAAATGGCTGCTGTTAAAATGTGAGGAAAACATTTGCCTCAGCCAAAGGTTTCAGTTCATGTGGAGCTAAATCACTTTATCAAGAGAAAGTTTTCGACTAAATTTGATGCGATTACTGACAGGAATATGAGGCAGTTACCTTTGCTTTGTCGGAGGTATGAGAACACATTATTATGTTGACAAAAGGGTGCCAAGAAGTGTGAATTTACATTTACATGAAAATAGGCAATTAAAATTCATGCATCCACTATTCATCACTCCAAGACACAAACAAGACAATTGTATTATCGCACATCCGGCTGTTTGTCTCTAGCTCTTTTATTCCCCTTGTTTTCTCCATTTCTATGAAAGTGATGATCTCTAAAGCAAATGTGATTTTCTCAATTCATTTTCAAAAGTTTTGTTTGTGTGCACAGGCGAATCGGAAGTTGATGTCATTTGTATGGGATGATACTATTAAATGTGTGAATCAGTGTTACTATAGGGCCAGGCAAATGGAAATCGCTGCCGTGGAAAATTACAAAGGACTGTACCAACAATATCTCATAGGTCATTCAAAAGTGATATTGATAAAAATCTGTTAAAACCATACTATTCAGTTCTTCACACATACCAAAGACTGTCGCATTGTAACACTTTGGCAACAGAAGCTGTATGTCCAAGCTGGATTTGACAGTGTTGATGCCAAGTAAAAACAGATGTTGTTTTGTCTGCACTCCTCACCTGTTCGTGGGTGACGGGGATGAGTCTGTGTTTGGAAAGCTCTCTCATGACATTGAGGTCTGTCCTCATGTCCAACTTGCAGCCAACCAGCACCACTTTGGCGTTTGGACAGAACTCCTGCGTCTCCCCCTGCCACTGTATATAAATAGACACATACTTGAGTGGAACATTATGAATCAGACACAGGTTCAAATGAGGATATCGGAAAAGGTTTTCTTTCCATTATGCAGAAAACTATTTCCCACCCCCTCCGATACTCACAACACAACAATAAAGACGTTCTGGTAAGCCCCTGTCACACTGTCCCGAAATGTTCACCCGATGGACACACGAATATTGAATTGTGAATTTCGCACGAAGATGGCCCCGAACCCCACACGAAGGCAACATTTACATTACATTTAAGACATACAACTGCAATGAAAGTACCAAAAACAATTATGTTACAGTACTATGATACTGTACTGATATCTTCAGACTTTGTTCTTTACTTTCTCCGTCTTTATATGTAGAAGATATTAACTTTTCTCCGTCATGTTGTTTCCATAGCAACAACAACTTCCTGTCAACTTGCCTTCAAAATAATATATTATATCCTTTTTAGTTTCACAGAACACAAATTGTGTTATTTACATAATATGTTTACATGATTTTGTTGTGCAATAAAAAACCCGATGGACACACGATAAAGGAAATGTTCAAATTCGGCTCTGATCGTAGCAACATCGGGCCATTCGTGAGGGCATCTTAATCCTTCATATGACCGCCGGTGGAGTTTCTCAGACTCCGGCAGCAACTTCGTGAGCGGTGGCAAAATCTTTGGCATGTCAAAAAATTGCCGAAGGACCTTGCGAAGGTTAATTTTCGTGTTGAATTCGTGTGTCAATTTTGCCCTTCGTAAGGCCATCGTTAGGGCATCTTGTTATCATCGGTGCCATCGGGCATTCGCCCCGATCAGAGTGAGGGAGCGAATGCTCCGATGATAACACGAAGATGACACGCCTTGACAAGATGCCCTCACGAGTGCCTTACGAAGTTGCAGCTCACGAAGTTGCTGCCGGAGCCTGAGAAACTCCACCGGCGGTCATACGATGGCTTAGATGCCCTCACGAATGGCCCGATGTTGCTACGATCACAGCCGAATTTGAACATTTCCTTTTTCGTGTGTCCATCGGGTGTCAATCTCGGGACAGTGCGACAGGGGCTTTAGCAACAACATGAGCTCTGGATGGATGCTCATGGTTATAAAAGCTAGAAGAAGAAAGAGAGAAAGACCTGACTCAAACCATCAAACACTTTCTCCTTATCGTTTTCTTTCTCTCTGAGATTCTTGTCATTATCTCCTCACACCATGGCACAGACAAACACTTTGAGCATTGCTGCTCCATTTGTTCTCCTTTTACAAAGAGCTCTTTTCTCCCGATGCCTGGATCTCTGCTGTTACAGGCTCCAGAGTGTGGTGCAGTTGTGCAGAGTGAGCTGTTGCCTTTCAATGGGCCGCTCCGCCGAACAGTGTGCAACTCGTGAATAGCAGCAATTCAAATGAGTCACAAAGGACCCATGGGAAGAGCAGCTTATTGTTTGTGTTAATATTCAGAATTGCTAAGAGTTTTGTCCGGGATAAAGAGCAGAATGAGAGCACTCGAAGTTTATAAAAAGATAATAATGGAGGCTGGTTATTTTTGGGTAACTTCGTCTTCAACTGACATTAAGGCAGGCTCTTTTTTAGACATTTATACCGGGAAGAAAACATTGCAGCTAACATCATTTAAAAGTTAAAGAAATGTATGGAATGTAAAATGTTGTTATGGGTTGAACTTCTTGAACGGTCGTTTCAATTCTAGATGTTTTTAGTTGCTAGTTAAATATTCATAAAGTGGGTTGAGTTACACTCTTAGACAATTTGTACTCATCATCTATTTTTTAAATAATTGGGTACATCAACCACCAGGTTCTTAAGCTCACTAAAACCTTTAACTGGTGTGTATGAGTCCTTTGTGCATCGTCCCTATGCTGTGCACAAATGTCCTTGATATACTCTATTTATTCTCACTGACCCCAGGGTGCTTTATTCAGCTACACTGAAACAGCGGTTGGTAGAACCTATGATTACAATTATCCACCCTTTCATCATCATCCAGCAGGTTTGTTTGTGTTTGTCATCCTCTGCTATTGTGCTTGAAGTATTTGTACAGCTTCTGAACTTCATATAGTTGAACATGCTGGTGATGGTTTCTCTTATCATAGCTTTCATAATCTTCAATATTCTCTCAACAAATAACCTGACACTTCGATTCAAACAGGCAAGGGCAGTAGAAAGACGGAGAGGTGATATTAAGGATGAGATGCAGCAATGTTGGCAGGCTGATAGTCAGGAAGTTATGATGAAAAGGTGAGAAAATGTTGCCAGCTGCAAAGTCGAAGTGTAAAAAGAAGGTGATAGCCGGGTAGAGGCTGGGATAACATCTGAGAGAGCGTAATGCTAGATGAGAAATCTTCTTACATTGGAGATTTGAGAAGAGATTGGTCTGAAGAGAACAAAGGGTATCAAATGAAAAGAGGAAGTGATAAGAGTCAGGGGGTATTTTGGAAGCTTAGCCATAGTGAGAAAAAATAGCCATCTTAGAGGAAAATGGAAGGGCAGAAGAGGTTGTTAAGCTTTCCAAAGAACGGCAGAAGAAATAAGATGTGGGCTTTCAATGTCAAAATAAATGGAAACAAGTCATGGTGGCACATTGCAATCCTTTGAATTGTCCCTAAACTCTTCATAGGGACCCTTCAACGTGTCACTGTGGCATGCATTGTGAGATCAGTTTATTCACCGCTATTACTAAGGTCATCTAATGAGGTCAAAGTTCAAGTTAGTCCTCAAGTGGACCCCCTGTAGGTGTGAGAATTTGTCGAACATAAAAGATAAATGTCTTGGTTTTGTATTGATGATGTCATTGATGAGTGATCGTGCAGACTCCAGGAATGTCTGCGGACTGCGGAGGTCAAAAAATGTCATATGTTCAGTCAAAACGAACATGTTTCAATAACTAAAAACGCTACGAGTTGCAAAGCAAGTCCTTAAAAACGTTATGTGTGCCTCGCAGTAATTACTCAATAATTGGAAAGATTAAAATCGACATCAAAGTATCCTTTAATGCCGCTCTGATGTTTGCAGTCGTGATAAAAAGCAAATGCTCCTTGAAAACCGTCTCAGCTTTGTCAGGGAAAAATTAAACGGGACAAATTCACACTTCTGTTAATGCGTCGCTGACCTTTTTGAGCACGCTGTCCAGTGTTTCTGGACGGCTGATGTCGAAGCAGATGAGGACAGCGTCTGAGTCGGGATACGCTAACGGGCGCACGTTGTCATAGTAGGTTGAACCTGTAGGCGAAAAAAACACATAGAGATGACCAACGTTTCCAGGTGGATTATATGTTGTTTTTTTATATCACAAGGTGAGTCGTTGCAGAGCACCTTTGGCGGTAATAACTATGATTTAATGTAATTACCATGAACTAAAGCACTCTGCGGATTACAATGAGTGGGTGTGATTCATTGCTTTCGAACAGAGAGGCCTCGTCCAAAACCCCTGGTCTGTTCGTCCGACAGTCTTGAATACGCCAACAGACAGACATGTGACAGTGATATAATGAATGGCTCAAACAAAGCGTCACCTGGCATTTCAGAATGGCATGTTTTTTTGTCGGGGGCCCGGGCTGAATTGAGCATTGTGACCTGGGCAAGGGGACACATTCCTGTCCATTAGGGACAACATTCCCTCTCCTTTTCCCCCCATTGTCTCCAACACTATGTGGTTTTGTCCCTGTGAGCAGGGCTTTGGCAACTTAACAAAAACTGTGTTTGACAGAAAAATTCCCAAAGACCACGAGTACAATTCACACATTGAAGTTGTTTTGAAAAATACCCAACACTGAAATTCTTCAAACTGAAGGAGAGTCAGTATGTTGGTGTGTGTCAAAGTCTATGCAAATGTATTAAATCAAATGGACACTAACTCATATAAATCCAAACTTGACTTTCGCTAGTTGGTTGAAGCGGAGACATTTTTTCTGATCCAATTGTTGTGGATTTCATTTAATTTCCAGCTCCTCAAATGCCATTTCAATTATAAATATATCACATCACCGAAGCTAAAGATCTTCTAACTTATACTGCGCCTTTTATTTGTTCATGATATGGAAACAATTTTACAGTTTAGGTAATAGTTGTTACCCCTTAATTACTTTTTGTTCACCTTCCAATGAGTTTATTTTAATAAACACACAAACATTGAACTTGTTAAAAACCTGCCTTGTGTTGCATTCAGTTTTTAGATGTCGAATCGGTGAATCAAATGTAATCCTAATCAATTACATAGATGGCACAATTATTAAGGATTTTTCTTTTTATCTACCAAGTTATTTTGAATTTTAATTGCACAACAGCAACACACCTGGAGGGTAAAACACAGGTACAGAACGTGTGTCCAAAAGAGCAGCTATATTTACCAGAATGTGTGTCATTCTCTCAAAACCCTGCCCCTAAGCAGACCACGTGTTTGTGCGTGTGTTGCTGTGGTCACAAATGTCAAACTAAAGGCCACAACCATTTCCCTGCGTCTCTCTGACTAATTATTGCTCCTGGGTTTCACACATACTCTATTCACACACACATGCACAGACACACACACATGATCTCTCTTTCTCTTTGGTGGTTAAGCTTTGTCTTGATCCAAGTGTAACTGCCATTTTTATCGCTATCTCCGACATTTATTTTTGTACTCTATTTTATATTTTATTTTTTGATTTCTTATTATTATTACAATTATTTGTCTTTTATTATCTCAAAGCGTATCAGTATCCCTTGTTGTGAAGCACTTCGAGATTTGTCTTGGCAGATGAGAAGCGCTATATAAATTAAATATATTATTATTATTATTACAGAAGATGTGGATTATTCATTTGATAAAAAGGAGAGTGAGGGGCTGTGTATCCGACGGTGCCCATAAACCACCCGTAGGTCTGCACAGTTTACACATGAGTGAACCGACAGATGTAGCTCAGCTTCACACCGTCAGCTCCACCTCTGCATCAGACGGCAGCTGTGAACAACTTAAAAAGTGTCAGCCTTTGTGAAAAATAAACTTCAGTTGATCCTCTGCAAGTCGAGAAAGTTATTGCCATTTTGAGAAAAGTTTGTGGATGTTACTAACAAGGTTTGTGCCGATGTTATTAGTGAAGGTTCATCCTTGAAGTCAGTGTTTCTGTCTTTGTGTTAAACAACCACCCACCTAAAACCATAACAACTCTATTTATGAAATACTGCTGGCCTTTTCTGGGCAATAAGATCTGACACTTTTAAAAAGTCATTTGTAAACGTTCTTAGTCAGCATTTTCGCAAGTACACAAGGCTACAGCTATGCAGAGAAATGCCTTTCGTCATCAGTAGAACTTGTGCCAATTATTGCAAAAATACTATAACAAATGAGGTATTTGTCCATCAATCTTAAGTTATTACAAATACAGAGACAGCCAACACATGTTTAAGTTGTGTTGTAACTTTATCGTCAAAAAAGTATCAGTTATTATTATTAGTACAGGCAACTGGTCTTGCTATAATAGAAACAGTTTTTAAACAGTTCATGTTCACATTCAGGGTGAAAGTTGCACAAGACACTTTTTTAAATTGGTTGAATGAACCACATATAACTCTCATTGTTAACATTAATAAACAAGGAAGAAACATTTTTATAGAAAAGGATAGAAAATAACTTCAATGAGGATTACAAACTCATATAAATGTAAGTCAACAAGGACGCATTACCCAGTCTGCCATCACCTTTTATTCCAGGGTTCTCAGTTTAAAACCTCATAAGCGATTCTATCAAACTCTTCCTCAAGGCAAGAACATAATGAAACTCCATTATGCTTTAATGACATTTTAAAAAGCCATTTCACAAAACCTCTTGAAAACACTTCTTTATTTAAGCAGAAATAATGGAGGTGGAAATCTATTCTCTATTATTCAAGCTAGAACGCACAACAGAGTTAGACAACAACGTGATGTTCAATCAGATAAAAGATATTTCCCAATAAGAGCATTTAAAAGGACTCCCCACGTTGCTGATCATGTGACTGTCAATGCATCTGCACTTCTGCAGGCATGTAACCAGGGGTCTTTATAACAAAGGTTAGGGTTTTTGATGCAGCAGTGTCCCCTCTGAAGTTTGCCATCTCTTAATCTCGCCACCCAGGGCCGTCCCTCCCTACAGGCCGATCATGCAGACTGCGTGGGGCCTCACCTTGCGCAGGGTGCCTCAACCCCCCCCCCGTCGACGCTCGCGAAACAGAGGGCCTCATCATAGAACTTTGCGTGGGGCCTCATGTTGGCCAGGGACGGCCCTGTCGCCACCCGTTAAGCAACGTGAACTGGTTATTAAGCAGCCCGTCTATCAAGTTTAGCCGATTGCTTTCCGCCGGTGTATTCAGTTATCTGGTACTCCTTCTGCAGCTGAAGTTGTTTATTGTTTTGCAAGGTCCTCCTCTTCTGCTCAGTCTACCTAGCCCTGGCAGAATAAACACGCATCTATAGAGTGGTGCAGGGCTTTCGTTTGGGTCATCAACCATCCCAACTACTTACAGGTAGATTGTGAAATACCCATGTAATAGTAGATTTGTGGAAATATGTTTCTTTCGTTCCGTCTGTGGTTATAGCTAATCAATATTTTCATATTAACAATGGATCACAGTTATGAACCCTCAGAGAATAAAGATCCGACTCTGCAGTTTCCCTAAGTTCTACAAAGTGCTTTATCGTCTTTTAATGCAATGGTTCCCTCTCAACACACACATCAGCATTTTCAGTCACATCAGGCAGCTGTTTACAGTTCAAAGGTCCTGATGAACCCACGGTGCACTACCAGCTCAGCACCAAATGGCAGACAGCAAAGTTAGTTCCTAGTTAAGATAATATAAGATGGTACTTTATTGATCCCAATTTAGGAAATGTTTGAAATATAGTTGAATAGTTAGTATTCAAAAGAGCATTCAGCAGTGAACAGTTCAATATTTCTCTCAGGTGTTAGTGGAAATAAAGCTAAAATAGTTCATATTGAACTTACATTATGTGGCCAGAAACACCACTCCAAATTAGTTGGAACTTTTACAGGTTTGCAAAACACCTCAAGAGTTGATAATATGTCAGTAAAATTGCCAAGAATTCAGTTTTTTTACTTTCTCTTGATCCATATTATAGCACACGAGATGAGGCTGATATCAATATTCTCATCTTTCTATGTATTTATTCCCAAAATGTTCCAAAAACTACTCAATGCTCCAAGTGTCAGAATGATTTTTGTCCAATTAGTGTAGAATTAAACTAGTGATCCTCAGTTGGATCTCATTAACAATTGAAATTATAATAAATCATTATTATCATACTAATACATAAAATATGTTTAATTGGTTAAATTCTGCAAATATAGGAATTCATGAAATCACTCATGCTTGCAAATTAAATAAGCTTCCTGATAAAACTCGCATTAGCATAATCTTGGATATCGGTGGTGCTTAGTTGGCTCTGTATAACACACACACACACACACACACACACACACACACACACACACACACACACACACACACACACAC